>NW_015386910.1:486650-548528 GCF_001527695.2 Protobothrops mucrosquamatus | reverse complement strand
CTGTTTCCAAGTGCTACTCTTCCAAGTTTGCTAAATGGCAATGCAAACCATGGAATTTGTCTGCAACATCAATTCCTTCTGCAGCCATTAAAAAAGGCAAGCTATTTATTTATCTTGTCACCTACAAATACTTTATGCCTTTCCTGATTGGTACCAGTAAATGTTGTAGAAATAATTTCTGCCTCTTAATTACACATTAACAGGGACTTGTGACATAAACTGTTTCTTGGTTCCTGAAGTCATACCACCTATGGCCTCACTTGTAATGCACGAAAGCATTTCACCCAACTCACTGATTAAGTGCACCTCATTGCATTAATAATAGTTCCCTCTATATTACGTCCTCTCCTCCATTGCCTCCCTTCCATTTCCACTTTATAAAACCAATTCACTATTTCAACACAATTGGGGATCTTTTGTTTACAGAGCAGTCACAGGGGGGCTACAATTATAAGATGCATCAGATTTGTAATTTCTCCCAAAAGATGTAGTGTAATGTGTTTGTAGCAGATGAATTCTTGATCCACAAGGCAAAAGTCATCTGCACTGCTGCTGCCACAATTGACAAAGAAGGTTATGCAATCAAGTTGGAATTCAGAAAAGTTGAATTACGGTACTCTAAGTCAGACCTGATTCTTTCTTGGGAAAGAATCTTAGGATTGTTTAGTTATGAACTCTGATTCAAACTGAAACGACTTGGACTATGTAAGATAATAGATAAGTGATAGGTGTGTGTGTGTGTTGTGTGTGAGAGAGAGAGAGAGAGAGAAAGAGAGAGAGAGAGAAAACAGTTGAGACAACAATGAATGAACTTAACATATGTCAACATATGTCAACATATAGACCAATTTCATAGCATAAAGTGGCTTTTACATTACTGAGGTACATTTTCAGTTCTATGGGCTATAATGACTGCTAATAATTAAATGCTTAATGTAGTCTCTGCATCTGTCCATTTTTATGTCACATCTTGTGACTCTTTGGTTTACAATATCAATAAAGCCAAGCCTATGAATATATTTCTCAATCTGAGGGACAGTAGGAAAATGTATATTGGTCTTCCCCAATTTAGTATCTACAGACCTGTGGATTACTACCCCCAGCCATTATGACTAGTGCTTATACTGGGTTGATAGGAATTGTAGCCCAACTGGAAATTACTAAGTTAGTAAAATTTACTCTGCAGCGTCTCTATCGTGGCTTGTGTTAGAATGCTAAATACTAACCAGAGCTAACCATCAGTTCAGTACCAGTGTAGCTGGCTGGGAAAGTTGATATATGGCTTTTCTCATCTTCAACTTCCCCTCCTGAGCTGCAAAACTTGGATGCTACAGCAGAGCACGTTGATAAGAAAGGGATCATATTTGCTTCCAGCCTTGGATATTTCAGCCAGCAGCAGTTCAATTGGGGCACATTTGTACACATTTGGACTCATTTCTGAACTATTCAGTCCTCCTGGGCTTCCTATTGAAAATTTGGAAGGAAATTCATCCTATGCTTCCCTCCTAGCCAGAAATACCACAAGAATGGGATAGTTTATTTGAGGAATCATCCCAGCTGCAAAGAGAGAGTATGAGAATAAGAAAGTTTGTCACTATGACCCAGTGAAGTTTAGCAATAGATCACTGAATGTAAAAGTTCAGGATCTACTGGTAATGGAATTTCAAGCATCTGTCAACTGTTAATTCCCATATCATAATACAGTTAAATAATGAGTGAGAAGTTTAATATCTATGAAACCCGGCTTCTATCATCACTTCATATTGATTGCCATCTCAAAAACTTTATATACATAGAAACAGATCCTTTTGTGCAAAATGATTCCTGGGTGTATCCTCCCCTGTGCTGGAATGTGGTTTCCTGAGTTTATTGCCTTTTTTTGGTGTGTGTAATTTAGCTGTACAAATGCATTGCTTTTGTGAGGACATTTCCCGGAATGTTCTTGGATTGATTCTGCTCCTGAGTATACAGGAAGTATTAGCAGCTATCCACCTCTCCTATTTGTGATGTTTTAGATTTGCTTTGTCATTGGGTTGCCATCTTGTTGTCATTTTGTAGTTTTTTTTTTTTTGTTTGGGTTAATATTTTGTATTTTGCTATTAGGACCATGGTGGCTGGGTTAACAAGCAGCAAGCATCTGAGATCTGCCCTGGGATGGGATAAGCTCCTGTCTTTTGCTCCAGCTCCTGCTGGTGACATGAAAGGCACCCCCCTCCAAACTGGGCATCCCAGTTGTTTGGTCCACACAGGAAATGCCTGAACTTAGTAACTAAGAGGAAGAGTGCTAGTTCAGTGATTGAGAAAAGGCTCTGCATGAAGAAAATTTCAGTTTCAATTTTGGTCCTCTTTTGGCAGGACTAGGAAGTTCTCTTGAGTGAATTGAATAGGATTCCATTAGTTAGTATAGCAGGAACCAACACAGAAGGGATGTCTTTATAAATAGACCAACATCCTGACACAAAGATGGCAACTTCCTGATGTTTCTGACTTATGGTTATTCACAAGGTTCGCAGCAAGGTGAGTGTTGGGCTAGAAACTCACAGCTGTGAACCACACATATATTAACTTTCACATACCTTGTTACAAAGGAATTAAACCTCTACATGGGTTTTATTTTCTTCCATGGGGATAGCATTAAAAGCGCTCTTCCTATGGTAGGAAATATAAGAGACATTGACCCACAAGGGAGTGGATGAAATCAAGATTGCACTGTTCAAAAGTTGCCTCTCCCCCGTTTTTCTTCTTGTAACATAATGAGAAATTAAGACCCTCATTTCCAGCCTCCCCACAAAGTCCTTGAACTTGCAAGAAACATTAGCAGATGTTCATTAATGCGAAAGCAACTGGAGGATTGGAGGCATTTGCTGGTGATCCACGTTATGCATAAATGTTTGAAATTCTCCACAGAGAAAACCACTTCTGGTTCAAAGCCAGTTGGCCATACGTTAGTTACTGCAAGAGTTTGGTGGGAAGTGGGCTAGGTTTTGATTGGGAATTGTTAGTATTATTATGCTTGTTTGTTTACAATTAAAGAAATGAGTGTCCAAAATACATGGAAATGCACTGTTATTAACTCCCAGTCACTCCGAACCTAATGAAAGGGAAATAGTTTGGTGAGATCAATGGTTTTGGATTAAAAGGAAATGTATCAAGATAAAGAATTTCTGATGTCATTCTAAATTTCCTAAAAAGAAGCTCATTTGCCCTGTAAGTTTGACTTTAAATGCAGAAGCTGAAAGTGAAGTAGAGAAATCTAGATTTACCTACAATAAAAAATACAATCATCATCATCTTCATCACCACCACCACCACCATCACCACCACCATCATCATCTAATTCTGACTGCACAAGACCAAGCTTAAGAGTAAATGCATACAAAGCCAGAAACGAGAAGACAGTATCAGATAGCAAATTTTATTTTATTATTTACTAAACAAATTTGCATAGCTGCCCAACTCACATATAGGTGACTCCAGGTGGCTTACAACATTTAAAAATCAACCACAGAATAAAAACCCATAAGAAACCCTCAGCCCACCCCAATGGCAGCAATACACCATCAAATGCTACCTCTGCAAAGAAGCTGAAGAAATAGTGGGCCACCTAGTTAGTTGCTGCAAGAAGATCACACAAACCACAGTATGACAAAGTAGCAACAATGGTGCATTGGAATATCTGCAAGAAATGCCATTTGCCTGCAAACCAGAATAGGTGGGGCCATAAAATAGATAAAGTATTAGAAAATGAAGAAGCTAAAGTGAAGGGCTTTAGAATTAAACAGACGCCACATAACATCGCAAACTTAACAATTGTTGATAAAAATGTCAAAAAAGTCTGGATAGTAGACATGGCAATACTTGGAGACAACAGACTATAAGAGAAAGAACTGCAGAACATCACAAAATGCAAAGACCACAACTGTGGTAAAAGTAAATAAAGATAGTATCAATAGTAAATAGTAAACAATAATAAACAACTAGAACACCACTTGAACACCGTCAGCAGTGACAAAATCACCATCACTCAATTGCAAAAGGCAGCTTTATTTGGAACTGCTTACATCCTGTGACAATACTTTTAATATTATTAAACAATAACATCTGCCTGTCTCAGGTCCTTGGAAAGGACTTGACAGATGGATAAAGTGCCAAATTCAGTCTAAACATCTGGCTGGATGCATGACCAACCATAATAATCATAATTGTTAAGACCAGACTAGGATAATCTACAGTGTTCTCATGCTCTCTTCATAATAGCCAATAGGAAGCAATTTTAGAGAAATCACACCACTTGTGTGATTGCTCTAGATTAGAATAACAATTTTGGCTCACTTCTGCCTTATATGCAACTTGCATGCTACTCCAGGAAACAGTTCCAGGATTGTAATGCTGATGGCTGTGGCAGCTGGATCAATACAATGAAGCATAAAATTGGCCATTCAAGTTGAGGTATTACACATTCAGGAACAATACAGTAGAGAATATCATGAAAATATTGCTTTTGAGAAAATCCTGGATAACAGAATTCCAGTGTATCCACTAATATAACTTTAGATTCTTTTGATATGAAATGCCACATGGCACATTTCAACATTTGTCCTGTAGCCTATAGTTTTGTCTATAGCTTCAGCAGCCCATCATATGATTTTTTCCCTTCACTAGCATTATCTTTGCTATTTATAGAACTGGTATGTAAAGGAATGAATGTAAATGAATTCTTACAAAAACAAAATTACCATTGGCCCAGGGAATGATGATTTTATGATGGCAGTGAATGTAGTAACTATTTTGTACTAGAGTTCCTTTAAGAACTTGGCATATTTTGCTAGAAGAGTGAGCTGGCTATGGGTTATTGGTTGAGGCTAATGAATTATAAACAACAATTTTACTACTTATTGCTTTATTATTGACATTTAGAAAATCCTGTTGATCTACGTAAAGAGACATCATTTTTCACTAAATCAGGAATGAGATTTGCAGAAGAGAAGGAATATAAGATTTTTTTAAAAAAAGAGATGTACTCATGGGTCTTCTGTCCCATAAGGTTGCTAAGAACTGGAAAAGATTTAAGAAGAATTGTAGCTATTTCTACAAGCCAATCAGATGGCTAAATACTGGGTTCAGAACAATCTCAGTTTTCATATGGCAATATGATGCTTTAAAGCTATACAACTCTTTTGTGGTTAGGACTTAAAATATATGCAAAAGGTTTCATTCCAGAGATGGAATGTTTTATTCTTCCTTTGAACTGCAGCATTCCAGGAATGGCCTGGTAATTTTTCCTGGAAATAAATCTTCAAGAAAAAAAGAGGTTGGTAATGCTCCAGATATGGAATGGCCCTGAAACAGTATGGTCTAAAAAAGAAAGAACATTCTATCTCCAGAACCAAATATTTTCTGCACATCTGTTGTGGCTTGATTCTTAAAAGATGAATTGTTGTAAATTATAATTTATTACTTAGTAGTTAATACTTTGACACTGACTTCCTGTTGGGTTTTCCACAAAGTGATAGCTTGGAAGGCATAGCTTTCTTGACTTTATAGTGCCACTCTGTCTGATGTAAGGGACTGAAGAAAGTGAAGATGTGAAGGAAGGAGCCACTGGTTTGTCTTTTTTTATATATAACTTAAGCAAGATAATTAAGATTAAAAGGAGCTAGTGGAATTCCTGCCTCCCTGTTCTAACTTTGGGAATAAACATAAGGAAATATGCATCTCTTGGGCCACAGAGAAGGGAAGTCCCTAGTCAGTGTTTGCCCAAGCCATTTTTGATGCCAGAGGCAGGATCGTTTCCTCCCATCACATCATGATATGCAATATTTTGGCACCTGAGGCAAGACCCTTCAGGCATCTCTCCCTAGCATTGCAAGTACAACAGTTATGAATCAAACAACTAAACACCAGCTGCTTTCTTAGAGCAACCCAAACTGTGTTCCTAAAATATTAGTTTTCTCTGCTTAATTGCAGGGTCCTGACTCTTCCATGAGTATACCTCAAGTGCTTCTGTTCATGGGAAAGAGGTCTGGCACAATTCCTCCCCATCTCGTGGTCCTCTTTTTTGGGGGGGGAGGGGGTACCTCCCAATGGAAAGAAGCATGCCAAAAGACTGATTCAGCACAAAGCTACTTGATGTTTCCTCACATGTCTGCTTGGCTGGCTTTTGAGATCAAGCAGAAGAAAAAAAAATCTCCACCATGCAGACTTTTGGCTGACCTAGACCAACCCAAATCAGCTGAGGCAATGTAGGAATTAATCTGCTGCTGTTGTTGGACAGCATTCTTTCCCACCACACACTCTGTTGGACAAGCAGCAACTTCCAGTGAATGTAGAAGAGCTGCATCTGTCTCCCCAACCGCAAACAAAACAAAACTCCAGTCTTTAGCTATTGTTACATGTCCCCAAAGGCTTGACTCTGTGAGTCCTGCTAATATTAAAGTTATGGAGAGAAAGAGAGAAAGCAAGCAAGCAAGAGGATGTTCCGCATAAAGCAAAAACCAGGGTAACAGCCCCAACCCCTTTATGCTTTTCCAGTTTAATGATCTGCAATGCAGGTAGTCATTTAGAGACTGCTCCAAGTTACAACTGCAGTTAAAGAAGTTTTTCACACTTACAACTCTTGCGGCATCCTCATGGTCACATGATCAAAATCCAGGCACTTGGCAACTGGCTCATATTTATGACGGTTGCCTGCGATCCACCTTTTGAGACCTTCTGACAAGCAAAGTCAATGGGGGAGCCAGATTCACTTAACAACCGTGTTATTAACCTATCAACAGCGGCGATTCACTTAACTGTGTCAAGCAGGAACGTAAATATAGGGCAAAACTCACTTCACAAATGTCTCAGCAACAGAAATTTTGGGCTCAATTGTGGTCATAAGTCAAGGACTACCTATATCGGCTTTGAATGTGAGGGATAAGCAGCGGGGTGCTGGTAAAGGTCTAATAACCAACTTTGCCAATTGCACTGCCACTGCTGCCCCCTACAGTACCTCTAGCTCAGGGGTCTTCAAGCTTGGCCCTTTTATGACTTGCGGACTTCAACTCCCAGAATTCCTCAGCCAGGCATGCCTGGCTGAGGAATTCTGGGAGTTGAAGTCCACAAGTCATAAAAGGGCCAAGCTTGAAGACCCCTGCAAGCTGCTGAACAGCTAATCAGTGTGTTAAGCATCACAGCTCAGCTCAGCTATCAACTGGCTCAAAAAATTCTAGAAAATTTAACCATTGGGTTCTTACATTCTGGCAGGAACCACCTTCAGCATGCCATTGAGGATGACTCATCCGAGAGCTATCGGGCACTCCCCATCTTGTACTTGTAGCTTAAGGGTTAGGGTTAGGTCACTTGATCTTGCTGTCCACTAAGAGTAAAAGCGTAGATTTGAACTGTGAAATGGGATTTTTCTTCTCCAAAGGATCACATAAATTAGAGGACATTAAAGCCAATGCCAGATCCCACAGTTAGACTGATTTCAACCAGATGAGGAAATTAGAGGGGCAATTTGAGTTCTGGAACTAGTCATCCTTAGAAGTTGCACAGAGAATTCTCTAATTTTCTACAGCAGCAATAGCAACAATTTATGGAAACCGAGGGGGGTATTTTGAATAATAAGCTTATGTGGATACATATAGTTACATATTGCATTTTTGGGTGTTAAACATATTCGTACATCTCTAGATAAAGATCCTGACTTAGGCTGAGCATGGAACCATGAGTGTGAGCTGCTCAGTATTGCTGGCTGAAAGGTGCTTCCGGGTTGTAGGGTGAAAGACTTCAGGCTGGCCAGAGAAAATGCTGTTGATGTGGCCCAATCCTGGGGAATCTCATTTAGTTTTAATCCCATTTATTTTACATACTGTTGACATGTGCTATGTTTCTATGACCCATTTTATACCTATTTTATTCACTTTACAAACATGATAAAAACAATATATAGCAATCAGATAGAAAAAGTGATTGTGAATGGAGACTATACTGAGAGCTTTGAGATCAGAAAAGGCATGAGGCATGGGTGTCCACTATCCCCATTATTATTTATTTTTACTTTGGAAGTTTTAAATAGAAGGATTAGACAGGATACAGAAATCAAAGGATTGAAGATAAAAGACGAAACATATAAGTTACAAGCATTTGCCAATGATCTACTATTTATTTTGGAAGAACCTTTAGAGATGATTCCTAAGCTATGGGGAAAGATAGAAGAGTATGGAGAAATGGCAGGATTAAAAATAAAGAAAGAAAAAACTAAGGTAATAATTAAGAATCTCACAGATAAACAGAAAAGGCAAATGCTAGAGAAAACAGAGGTACAGATAGTGAAAAAAGTTAAATATTTAGGTATATATCTTTCGGCCAATTGTTCGTCAATAAAAGAAGACAACTATACAAAACCTATTTTATTCACTCATTGTTGATTCTTATATGTCTTTAATTTGTAGGTGCTTCTGATACAAATAAAGCACAGTTGGCTGTGAAGACACTGAAGTGTGAAAGAGAAATGCCTGTCCTCATCCCTGATTGTCCTTTATCCACTGGCCCAGAAAGTACAGCAGTATTTTTAAAACTTGCAATAAATAAAATACACTGTTCACAATCCTTAGCTTGCTTTTCTTAGCAAAAGTCTTTCTTCTGTTCCTGATTTTTCTCACCTATAAAATATTGTCTTCTTCCTCTCCTGTCCACCAATTAGAATCAAATTTTAAATTTTCCCTCCTTTGAGTCATAAATAATATGTGTAAAATATTATTTGTGATATTGGATGGCCTGGGTAGAGTTTGGAAATCCTATAGTTCTAGACTTGGGGCCCTAGACAAGTGGCTAACTGAGAAACATCTTACAGGAAGGTTTTTGCCTTCTCAGAATCTCAAGACCAGGAGTGTGAAAAAGAACTTTCATGGAACACAATAACAAAATCAGTTTTTAAATTTCTAATTGAAGTAAGGCAATTTTCTACCCAAAAAATTGTTTATGGAAAGATTGCCACCGCAACCACTTTGTAGAGCCCAAGTAAGACGCTGCAAATGGGCTATTGAGAGAATATAATATTCGCCTGCTTGTTTCTTTTATATTTGTATTTTGTACTTGACTGGTCATTTGAAATGACCAGTCAAATACAGGGAAATAACAAATATGTAAAATAGCCAGTCTGGTGTAGTGATGAAGGCACCAAGTTAGAAACCGGGAGACAGTGAGTTCTGGTCCTGCTTCAGATACAAAGCCAGCTGGGGGACCTTGGGCCAATCATTGTCTCTTGTCCAGGCAATTGTCAGGAGACAAGACTGACTTAAAGGCACAAATGCAAACAAACATAAATAAAAAGACCCCGCTCCCCAGAATAAAACAAACAGTGATTCCTTTTGCTTGAAGGTTTATTCTTCTGGCCAAACCTACTTAAGGGCTTCCATAAATATTTTATGATTTTATCTTAGCTGTGGTCATCTAAGCAATCGTCTTGTAAAGTAGAATTATGTCTCGATTAGAAGGGTTTGGTGGATATTAGGCAAAGTATCTTCTACTGCAATGTTTTTGCCTGGATGATATTCAGCATGAGATTTATTTTTCATCATCTGGAAAAGTCTGGTGTTCCCTGGCACCTGATCCAGATGTTTGCAGAGGCACCAATGTCCTGTGGTCTGTAGATTTGGAAGGATTCCAGTCCATTTTTCAGTATGGACATATTAAATTTCTGAATCAGTGCTTGCAGTTCTTTCGTGATTTTGAAGCAATGTCCTACTCACTCTGTGCCTCTTCCCAAACCTCTTTAACCACCTAAGGATTGTGTATAGTATTAGCTTCCAAATTTTTTGAATCTGGACTCATTTTAAATGAGTCCACAATGTTCAGTTTTAGCTCTATATTTCTCTACTATGCAGCCCCACTTACGATTTCTCTGAACTTATTAAACAATGTTTTTAAAAATCCATCTCTCAACTATTAATGCATGTATTAATCCAGTTTTGGTCACCACAATGTAAAAAAGATGTTGAGACTCTAGAAAGAGCACAGAGAAGAGCAACAAAGATGATTAGGGGACTGGAGGCTAAAACATATAAGGAACGGTTGCTGGAATTGGGTATGTCTAGTTTAACGAAGAGAAGGACAAGGGGGGACATGATAGCAGTGTTCCAATATCTCAGGGGCTGCCACAAAGAAGAGGGAGTCAAGCTATTTTCCAAAGCGCCTGAAGGCAGGACAAGAAGCAACGGGTGGAAGCTAACCAAAGAGAGAAGCAACCTAGAACTAAGGAGAAACTTCCTGACAGTTAGAACAATTAACCAATGGAACAACCTGCCTCCAGAAGCGGTGAATGCGCCAACACTGGAAGTTTTTAAGAAGAAACTGGTCAGCCATTTGTCCGAAATGGTATAGAGTTTCCTGCCTGAGCAGGGGGTTGGACTAGATGACCTCCAAGGTCCCTTCCAACATCATCATCATCATCATCATCATCATCATCATCATCATCATCATCATCATCATCATTATTATTATTATTATTATTATTATTATTATTATTATTATTATTATACTTCATGTCTCTTGGAAAACTTTGCAGTTTGCTTTTGGAAAGCATCAGTCTTGGTTCAGCAGGAGGTAATACATACCAATGGCAGTATTGCTTTTATTAGTTTCTCTGATTATTGAGTTTGCCATGGCTGAAGTTTTAATGATTTCAGTGAAATTCAGCTAATTTAGGTTCAAACCAAGATGTATGTATTTCTTTAATATAACATATGTGGTGGTGGTAACAACAAAGATTTCTGTTATTAACCTATAAAAATAATTCCAAAATTTCTCATAATATGCTTCTTAAATGCTACCTTTTCTTTCAGCAAATCTATTGATTCTTCTGCAGATCTTCACGGTTCCATGATCTCAATTCAGATCCGGAATTGGAATAACCGTCATAGTTGATCTTGAATGGGTCTAATAAACTATTGTAAGATGATGTGAAAAGATATCACTGGGTATAAACTAACACATACATAGTTTGTATAAACTATAAACCAGAGCTACTGACTATACTAAACCTGGAGGTGCATTTTGTAGTCTACTCTGATTGAGGAAATGGAAGAATTGATTAAAAATATTTGTCAAGGTTCCGACAGACAGAGATAAATAAAGCAGAACCCCCTCCCTTCGTGCTATGTGTCAACTAGAAAAGAGAAAGAAAAAATGGCTGCAGCCATGTTCATTCTAAAGTTGACAGTATTAGTGCAAAAAGATGACTAGGCTGATTTCAGACTGAAGGATGAAGAACTAAATTGACTCAGCAGTCAAATGAATCTCAAGATATCCTACTGGAGTTTTCTGATAACATTCTTATTCTGATTTCCACTTCAGGTTCACAGGAATCTTTTATGGAACCAACTACATGTTTTCCTAAACCTAACTATTTTCCTTTCTACACTTAGTCATAACCTATATATTTAATTTTTATAACAAATTTTTTTAGCATTCTTCAAGGTGGTGCCCATCAAAATGTATTGGGGTTGCAGCTCTACAAGTTCCCCATGATTGTGGCCCAAAGCTGGTTGCCAATATCATACTTCAGAAGAATCACACAGACAGACAGACAGACAGACAGACACACACACACGCACTTTATTGATAGCCCTATAGATCGGATCGTAAAAGGCCATCTGATGGAGGTCTGCTACCCTTGCCACTTCTGAATGCCTCCAGAGGGATTTTGATAGATAGAACTCTACCATACTTTCTTCTCATGAAGAGCCCAAGGAAAGTATAATAACATAGTTCTAAAAATACCAGGTTCCACTGTGTTTTCAAATCTGATACAACTTTAATGAATCTGGCAACAAGTAACAAACAAAAAGTGTCATAGTGCTGGGGGAACGCATCAAAATGTCTCACAGATGCCCGAGCCTCTCACTGCACTTCAAGGCACTAGATGGTTTTTCTATTTCAAAAGCAAAGATGTGTCTGGGAGAGGATAGGAAGCAAATCACCCTGGAGAAATGTAGGTTACCATATGCAGACCTGTTGAAGCTCTCAGATTTCTCTCTCTCTCTCTCTCTCTCTCTCTCTCTCTCTCTCTCTCTCTCTCTCTCTCTCTCTCTCTCTCTCTCTCTCTCTCTCTCTCTCTCTGCATATTTATTTGACTCACATACAGTCTAGCAAGATGCCTCTTATGGTAAATAGTGAACTTCAAGAATCCATCCTCAAGCAACTATTACAATTTTAAAACCTAGTTTCCAACAGGCGGGTTTAGTTCTGTACATGGTTATCTAGGTCCACTGAACTCAATTTCTGACTATGGAGGTGAAGTTTGTAAAAAATATATATTGATCTTCAACAGGCAATACTCAACCTAATAAATGGATGGTTCAGATTCTAAAATGTAAGCAATATTGTGTGCAGTAGAAACCTCCGCAATGGAAAAGAAAAAAGAATGGGAAGAAGAAATTATGAATCAAATGTGCTTGCGTGTGCATGTGTGAGATATGTATGTCTGTATGTATGTATGTATGTATGTATGTGTGTTTGTTTAATTTCTATAGCCACACATCGCAGCCAAGTGACTCTGGATGGTTTACAATTCTAAAATTATAAAGCAGTTAAAACAAATAAGAACAGTAAAAATATCCAAAGAATCATAAATAAATCATAAAGACACAACAGCCAAGATAATTAACCAATTAAAGTAAAGCCAATAAATGTATCTCTGGTGGCAATATCCATTTGATTACACAATTTGGTTCCAGGTTTTTCAGGACACAATGATGGTTAAAGACACTGGATTACCAACTGGGAGACCTGTTCTAGTCCTGGCTTAACACAAAGTCAATGCAGTGACTTAGGGTCAGTCTCCACTTTGGCAAATATTGCCAAGAAAACTGCTGTGGCTGCAGTCTCCTGGACTTAAGACTGACCAGAAGGCATTAAAACTAAAACTAAAAACTGGAAAATGGATTGGATTGCTAGCATTTCATTTTTGGAAATTTATGATTGCTTTATTCATATTGGATCTCATTTTAATGACATCTAATAAACTAGGTCTACCTACATTTTGCCTCTAAGATAACAATCTGTTTGCATGTTTTTGCCTTATTTTATATATTATTTTCAGTATGGATTACTTATTGAAAAAAAATTGCAAAGAGAGAAGTATCCACTTGGATATTATCTTAATTCTCAAACTTCATTTAAACTGTTAATAAGTGGTAAAATATAAACGTTTATCATTTCAGTAGAACAAAAAAGTTAATCTACTACCTATAATAGCATGATTTTCAATAAAATACTCTGGAAAAAACCCTAGTTTTCTCCATTTTATACCACTATTCTTCAATATGTGGAGATGTAATAAATAAGTGGTTATCAGTATTTTGCTGAGCCTTCCAGCTTTCAAACCAGATGACATCTGCGTTAAGATTCCCAATGATTCATATAGATTCATAAAATAATTATTTTAAGACTCCTTAGAAAATGTCTGGTATATTTGGAGATAAACCAGAGCAGAAACTTGGTTTAATTATATTCTATAGGCAAAATCATATCCGAGCTTTTACATTTATATGTTTTGTGTCAAACTGTGTCTCAGGATCCCAGGTTGACTTCTTTGTGGAAGAGACATCCATTTCCTTTATTTGCATCTGCTCTTCTTTGATGAAGTTTTCCTATACTAAGATATAGCTTTGTACCCCCAGGAAACCCAGGATAGCAAAACCATAGTGGACACAAGGTATATCTATAGGCTGAGCAGAGATTCCTAAAATATCCACTCACTGTTGCTGGCAACTGATGATTTAACCGGAATCAAGCAGAAGATCTGACAAACACAACTGGGACATGTCCTTCTGCCTCAAAGCTACCAATTTCTCCTCTACTGTTGCTATAATTAAGAGTTAAGATAAGGCTTCATTCATAGCTCCTCAGTCCAGAGTTCAAAGTTTCATCCAATAGCATTCTTGGTTCTCTAGCAAGAAACAATGCTGAATGTATTAAAGATTTATTCTACCAGAGGCTCCTAATTAGAACGTCTGCCTAGGCCTTTTAATATACTTATACGCCAAGTCTGGGCACCAAACCATTTCCCTCCAGGCTTGTTGAACTAAGCCGGGAAAATTTTGGTTCATCTCCTCTCTCCCTCCTTCCCTCCCTCTCTGGTTCCCTAGCATCCGGTAAGAGACTGGGAAACATTGCTTTATGCTCCAAATGAATAAAAATAGCAGAGGCCAGAAACTGCATCCCAACATGGCTGCCCTTTCATTAGCCAAAGTCAAGGGTAGGATGTCTCCCTGAAGGTGGTTGCTTCCCGGCATGCTCTAATTTGGAGCGAACCTCAAGCAGGTTTATGACACAGCTGAGAGCAGGCATTAATGCAATAGACTGGTAATTCAATCATTTTATAGAAGTTGATCTGTCCTTTTTATTACAATTATTGTCAGTCGGGGTGTTTCGTTCCATCACTGAAAATAAACATCATCTATCATACTTGCAAAGATTAGCCAGTGACAGATCTGTCTCTGCTTTGCATAAATGTGTATTAATGCCGGCTCTGTCTGAAGAAGAGAGAGAAGTCTATATTTCACAAGAATGATTAGACAATGTCACTGCTGCTTTAAGTAATGTCTTTTCATGACTGATAATCAAGCTGAAACTACACACACAATGCACACACACACACACACACAAACACACACACACACACATGCAAGCCCAAAGAAATGTACTGCCTATGATTTAGCTTTGCTTAGTTTAAGTAGCAGTAATTATTATGGAACAAGAATAGCTGCTATACTTAGGTAATACATTCCCCCCCCCCCAATGTTTAGATGGATGTTATAGAGAATATGAACCCTATAGTAATATCCTTCTGTCTTAGAATCTGCCAATTCTTTTCTTTTAGAATGCAACTATTATTTCCTATTACTTACTCCTATTGGTATCTTCTTATGACTCTCACTTTGTTGGTTGTATCTTATAATTTATGATTTATCACTTTGTTGCTTGTGCGTATACTGAGAGCTTATGCACCAGAGACAAATTCTTTGTGTGTCCAATCACACTTGGCCAATAAGATATTGTATTCTGCTCCATTCCGTTCCGTTCCATGCCATTCCATGCCATGCTGTTCTATTCTTGGAGTCAGGTTGATTCAGTATGATGTAATGGTGCTAGGATTCCTTTGATGTAGATCTCACAAATATCAACATCTCTTACATCTGTCACAAAAATATTTTTTCTCCTTGATGTCTGCATTATGAGGGGGGACTTTTCATATACAGTAGCATTCAATATAATATTAGAAAAGAAACTCTTGACATGTGCAGATGGACATGAGAGTATATCCTAATATTTGTGTTATTTTTTTATTTTGCTAATCATACATAGAATGACATTATTGCCTCAGGAAGTCTACTTTTGCCAATCTCTGCTTCTCTCAGATATGATGGACCCACTTCTCAACATGCCCTTTGACACTGAAATCTAGAACGCCTGGAGAAGACTATGTTGATCGAATGAAAACCTCAGACTTTCATTCATTTTGGAATTATAAAATTAAACTGGTATCCACGGTTGTGGAGATCTCTGTTCCTAATTTCCAATTTCCTCTTTTGACCTTAAGAACTTAGGAGTGTGTAAAAAGCAACATATGCATTAAAGAAATGCAAATAAAAATGGATTTTAAAATGGTTGCTGTTAAAAGCAAGACATATGGAAACAAAGACTACAGAGAGATGTGTATTCACACAGTCCCTAAGAAATTGTTCATATCTGTTGGAGTACAATTTCCTTTCTTATTCCTCAGCAAGTGTTCCTCCCTTTGCAAAGAATTAAGTACCTATCGAGATCCAGGCAGAAAAGGCAATGATTAAAAGAGATCACTCATGAGAGATCAATGCTATTATGACCAACCCCTAGAGGGAGCAGCAACAATACTGTTAAGTGTGAAATTGTTATGATATGGGTGTAACTTAAATTATATGAGTGATTAAATGATATGATTAAAAAGCATTCCTTTCTGTCCCTCTCCCCCTCGTCCTCTGGAAGCCATTATATGATTAAAGTTGATCTGGAGCTAAATTCAAGCAAGGGAACCATTTAAACTAAGTCTGTGTATCAAACTGAGCACATCTTAACCAGCCATGTGTTTTGAACTGCCAACCCTTCTGCTTTTTGTTTCCCATTCCCATGGCGGGAGGCAAAGTGGGAGCTGATTAATGAGCCATTGTGAGTTTCCATATATAGATGGTGGATTGTGTGCAGCTTGGCAGTGTTCAGGTTCTGGATGCCTGACCTAAGTGTCCTTATTTGGAACTGTTTTCTTGAAGTAAATAGAGATTCTAAAGGAATATTATAAAGACATTAGATGACAGATCTGTTCCAATCGGTCTATATACTGGAACCCAAGAGGGGGAACTAATAAACACTCTTGACTTTCTAAATCCGGCAACTTAGAGGCAGCATAAGATAGTCCCAACTTATGTACTCCTCCAAACAGAGAGAAGGATCCAGAAAATGTCCAAATTGGCATTTGCCCACATCTGTTTCGTCCGCTCTGTGCCCCATAGTCCATGTTATTCATGTTTTCTAATGGGCATCTTGCATTATCATTATCCCTAATAGTGCTTTATTGTATTAGTTACAGTTAATTTAAATGTTACTGAAGCATTGAAAACAGATTGCAGATGTTTTCAAACAGATGTTATCTTAATGTTAAAACAAAATCATGAATATTTATAGGGTATTATTGTCTGGGCTGAATTAGCGGGCTTAAATAGTAATGTATGTATTTAACTTTATTAAGTGGAAATTTTCCAGATAAGGTGAATAAAACCAGCCTCTCTCTAGATCATTAGGCATAGTTTGTGCTAATATTTCTACTCCCTTCTGCTATTCCTTGTGGTCTGTTAAATATGTGAGTTTGAGTTCTGCATACCTCTTTCACCTGAGGGTGAGAGATGTCCTCATCCCAAGTTCATCATTTGTTGTCACTTATTGTCCCAAAGCAGAGAAATAGTTCTGAGCAATCAGAGCCTAAGAAAATCTGTCTTGGGTTTCCTCCTGTCACTCCATATTTCATTATAGAAAAGTATTTCAAGAGTGAATTGGCAAGCTCTTGTGGAGTTTCACATGTCTCTTCTGTTTCCAACAAGCTGATCCTTCTTTTCTCCCATGACTTTCCAGCAATGGGTAAATGTAGGGAACTTTTCTTTCTTAAATGAATTATTGTTGGATATTGTTATTTAGAACAATTATTGCCACCAAAGCTTGGAACAGAAGGCAATTAGAAAATCCCCAATATTGCAGTAAACAAAATTGGCATAACAGGTGGCTAACTAAAACCTCAGTTTTTACATTAACTCCAGGATTGCATCTGCAGCAATTTGGATACTTGAGTTTTAGAACCAGTCAGAAACTATAGAAACAGTGAGAAAGTTTAGTAGCAAGGTACAGTGGCAGTGCAAATGATCCCAAGTGATCATAGTTATGGACTAAAGCCACTGCTGGGCTGCCGGACAAGAGCCCTTCATGTGCCATGGAGAAGGCTCCAGCACGGACTGCAATATGTTCATAAATGTTACTGGAAAGGGAATAGATCAGGTTTGTATGAGGATTTCATTATTATTTAAGATTTAATCTTCACTTCAATTGTTATTGATCATCACACAGTCAGCCAGATGTTCATACTGGGTTTGGCATTTTTGTCTACTATCGAGTCCTTACCAAGGACCTGGGATAGGCAGATATGGATGTTTGATGGTGTTACAGATGGAAGCTGTTTCCAGTTGACTGATGGTGAATTTGCAATTGACTGATGGCGAATTTGTCAATGCCAATGGTGTTCAAGTGGTGCTGCAGTTGTTCTGGGATTGCACCCAAGGCACCTATTACTATTGGTACTATCCTTGCTTGCCTTTGCCACAGTCATTCTATTTCTGTTTGTAAGTCTTTGTATTTTGTTATGTTCTCCAGTTCTTTCTCTTCTATTCTGCTGTCTTCAGGCACTGCCACGTCTACTATCCAGACTTTTTTGTCTTTCTTATCAACACTTGTTATGTCCGGGATGTTATGTGTCTGTTTGAATTCTAAAGTCCCAGAGCAATTTAACTTTTTCATTTTCTATGACTTTCTCTATTTTATGGTCCCACCAGTTCTTACTTGCAAGCAAATGATGGGTTACATTGGGTGGCTGACAGGATGGAGAAGATTCTCTTCTCCAGGCTGTCCATCATCTTGGTTTTAATTTTTAATTTTTAAATTTTTATTCTATTTTAATTGTTTTTTGCACTTTTCACTTTTATTAGATTCTAAGATGTATTAGTGAGATTAGCAGCATAGAAATCCAACGAACAAACAAATAAATAAACAAATAAATAAAATGTCACTTATAAAGTGATGATACCATCAAAGGAATGAATTTAAAATACAATTTTCTTATTAGCCCATGATGACATTGGAACACTTTTTAATTAAAAAAAGGACCAGTATTTGGGCCTTCTTTGTTCTCTTTCATCACAGCATAAGAAAAATCAAATAGGATTCTTCCATGAGATTTTCTGCATCTCTTACAGCAGATGCAAATCTTAATAACATCTGGGAACCATTTTTAAATCCACAATTCTGCAACATGTTGAACCAAAATCCAGACAAAATCAGCCCAGCCACCCTGTCATGTCTTATTGATCTTCCCATATCCTTTAACAGCCAGCATTTACTAATAAACTGCAATATGTAGCTCTTCAGTTTAGAGTTACATACCCATAACTAAATAACTTTGTAATCAATGACAGGCCATTTTCAGTTGATGCCTTGAGACTTTGTCTTTGAAGAACAGAAAATGGTGCTTATTGAGACAGGCTGTGACTGGAATTAACAAACGGTCCTGGTATTCCTGCAAGGAAGAGAGTTACTAAGAGTTTGCCAACACCGTATGCCTTGCACTGGTGGAGCTGGCTTTATTGCCAATACTACTTGGTCTGGCCTGGGGAAAACCAGAGGACCACGAGCTGTCCGCAAACAATTAATTGTATACATTTTACTCTGACGTCTAGTGCTGTCTGGATTATTGCAACCCTAGATCTGGAAACACAGCTTTTTGGTTTCATTGCTTGACACAGCTTTTTGGTTTCATTGCTTGGCACCTTCTCAGATTTAGAAGCTAAATCAAGTCAGAGTGGATTAATACTCAGATAGGAGACCACGAGGGGTTCACAAGACTGTAGGCTATATTGGGAAATCAAAAATCATCCCAGATTATCCTTTCCCATCATCTCAGTGGGAAACCGCATCCATTCTGTTACCAAGAAAACTACAGAAGGACGAAAATCTCAGCCTGAAGGAGATTTTACATTTCCTTATACAGATGTTTAGATCTGCAGGCTTAAAAATCCGGCAGCTCTCTCCCCTGCACAAGTAGGGGGCACTTTTGTTTTTTATGCTTTTTCCCTCTCATAGTGTAACCACAGGTTTCTCCTAACATGGGCAACTCTTAGACTCATACTGATAGGCCGAGAAGCCTGCTTTTGCCAGAAACTTCATGCTGAAGTAGCACTAAAGCTTGAACCTCCGTTTCACTTTGATGTAGTTTTTCAAAAGTTCCTGTTGTCTCAAATAGCCTCCCTCCCCTCCTCCTTGTTTCATACCTTATCATATACTGCAGATCACAATAATGCAGTAATGCAGCCTGAACCCCAGATTCCAGGGATTCCTGGCTAACCACGCATAATCAAATGGAAAGAAACTCTAAGAACCATGACGCATAGGAACCTTTTTAAGGGACTCGCAGATTTGAAACCTTAACCTGTCATGGGTTTAGACAGATGAAAGGTCAGCAAAATGGGTCATTAAGTGGTGGCGTTTTTTTGTTTTTTTGTTTTGCCATAGCTGGAGATTAGAGTGAAAGAACCAATTAGGAGAAAGTGTCACACGGAGATTGTGTTGCAGTCTTTTTCTTTCTTTTTTTTTCTTTTCATTAAACTTCAGAAACATTACAATGAATACAATCTTCAAAAACATTTTAATAGTTTGTACTATTCTTTGTAAACTGCCTCCCACCACCTCCTTCGCAGCTATCCATTTATGATGTCTTAGCAGAATAAGTTTTTCTTCCAGATCACATTCATTCTGAATGTTGCACAGTAAGGCCTGGTTCTCCCATTATCATAATTCACTGTATTGTAATGCATAACTAACATACTTATGAATTTCTAATTTCACACATATCCACAGCAATCTGAGATGACACAAATTCATATCCTCTGATCCAGTGTGAGCTCTTTCATTCGTAATAAAACCTATACTTTCATTTCTATGCACATATTCATCAGTTTCATTTACATGATCAGTTCACCTTCATTCAGACCCAGTACAGTTAAGGTGACCAAATCGTCCTCCTTTAGGGAGGACAGTCTTTCTTTTGTAAGTTCTGTCCTCTTTCAAAAAGTGTCCTCCTACATGTCCTCCTTTTCGATATTTGAAGACTAATCTGTAAATCTCCGTATTCGATCGATGCCGATCCGATCCGTTGCATGTGATGTGACTATTTGTATTTGACATGACAATTCATCAAGGCTCGGTACAGTGCGGCGAGACGCGATTATGAGACGCATGTGCTCCGCACAGGAGAATTGTTTTGAGAGAGTGCACTGCACGCAAGAGTGCGCCACACGCAAGTGGCTTTGTTTACTTCTTACCGAAACACGACACAGCACACACGCACGCATTAGACTCACTTTTTTTCTTCAATTTATTTGTATCCTCCTTCTCATTGTAAAAAAGTTGGTCACCTTAGTACAGTGAAACACTGATTTAACAGTTCTCCAACTTTGAATGTTGTATTATATTATAATAATTCAATAATGGTATATTATAGTATAATAATATCACATGGTTATAAATGCTTCAGAGCAAATATCTGTTTGGTTAACCATCTCAAATAACAGAGAAGTCTGCTGGATCTGAAACAGGCAAGGCAGTTCAGTTGCTGTAAAATTTACAACAATCAAAGCGCTTTACAGCATTTATACAAAGTGATTTAATAACACAATTTATACTGATTATAGAACAACGTAATTATACAAATAATGCAAAATACAGTTATTCTAAGGAGACTGGGAAAAGAAATGGCTCAGCTGTGAAAACAAAGAAAAATAAGAGCATCCCTTTCAATAACTGAAGTAGTAAAATAACTATCATTCTGTGCCAAATCTATCACCAACTAAAAATATTTAGAGGTTATTTCTTGGCCCGCTAAATTACTAAATTATTTGCATACCATACTCTGCTCCTGCTTCTATTTTACTTAGTTTGATGCAGATTTAGAATGATTTGCAAATTAATTTTGTCTTCTTGTATACTGAGGGTGGGCACAACTTACTTAATTTATAATAGATGTAATTAGAGAAATGAATGAGCTATCAGGATTTTTAAAGTATGATCCATCGGTATTGGCCTAACTTGTAATCCTGGTTATTATAAATAACAAAGAACTTTGGCTACATGGAACGCAATTTCCCTTGCTGTTTTTCTCATTATTTTATGACATATGGGTTAATATTAAATTACAATGCCTTAATTTTCAAATCAGAGCTTAATTTCTAAGTAAAAGTAAATTGCTTCTGCAGAAGTAGGTTTGTGTGTGTGTGTGTGTGTGTGTGTGTTTGCAGCAGCCTTCTGCTTTTGACGTATTTCGTTGGTTCAGTTTTCTCCGAATTTGTGCTCTATTCTACATAGATCTTCACTATCAGGTATCTCTGATCCTACATTCTAGAAGCAGGTTTAAAAGGATATGAAGCTTTTCTGTATTGGATGTTTTTCATGACCTTATAATTTTTATGAGTCTGACAATGGTTTGAAATGTGGAATGTTCCACAAACTGCTAAAACAAAATAAATTTCTATCTGGTTAGTGTCTGAATGGAAACTTGTTTAGGAATGTCTAAGATCCGTATGATAATAAGGTAATAGTCAGAAAGCTCAGAACTTTCAGAAACATTGGCATTCAGAAACATCTTGAAGCCTTTATTTTCTAAGATTTATACAGTACTTCAAAAGAATGAGGCATAGATCCTCCATTGCCATGGCTTCTTGGCTTCTCCCTAAAACAGATTCACAAAGAGCTAGTACTACAGTGCAACCTAATTCCCCTCCAGAATAGAAAGAAGGATAGTTACTATATTCAATTTGATTCCTTCTTTACTGGAATTGTAGTTTTGACACTTTGGCTCACCAATAAAATCTCTCTGACCTGAAGTTGACTTTTGATCAGACTATTAAATGGGAACAAAATTCACCACAGAACCATTCTCCACCTCACAAATTACACTGAATTTATTTCTAAACCATTTAAATACTTCCATCTTATTTGATCAAGTCTCCCATAAATTATTGGTATTTATACAAAGCAATTAGAAGGCCTGGCTACAATATTCAACATTCTAGTTCAGCGGTTCTCAACCTATGGGTCGTGACCCCATTTGGGGTCAATCGATCATTTCACAGGGGTCGCCAAGCAAGGCTGTCCGCCATTTTTTTCCCCTTTTCCGGCGGGTGCCTTACCTCCCTTGAGCTGGGCCAACTGGTGGTTGGCCTGCTCCATCTCTGCCGCTTGCCAGCTATGCCTCGGCCGGTGCAGGGGGCGGAACCATGCATGTGTGGTGCTCCCGGGCAGGGAAAGTCCTTGACTTACGACCGGTTGGGTAGTCCTCGACTTATGACCGGTTTAGTCCTCGACTTACGACCGGTTTAGTCCTCGACTTACGACCGGGTGGGGGTCACGGCATTAAAAAGGTTGAGAACCACTGTTCTAGTTGATCCTCAGTGAGGGGACTACTAAGTCAAACTTTGTTAGCATATTGATATATTTGAGAGAGAGAGAGAATTCTATCTATATCTATCTATCTAAAACATCTGCTGCCAACTCTGTGTAACATCAGGAAGGGTATCCAGCCAGTAAACGCTCAGCTCCATACAGTCACCCCAACTGTCCCCCTAATTAAGGGATTATACGGTCACAAAAAGGGAGTTTTAGATAGATGATAGATAGATAGATAGATGACATATATAGATAATATTTAAAATAATTACCCCACAAAGTCTTCCATAGCCAACCTGCAGCCTTCCTGATGTGTTGGATTATAACACTCATAACCCCAAATGGCATTTCTCGAAATGCATTGTGGGAATTGTAATTTCAACTATCTGGAGAGTACCAGGTTGGCAAACCTTAGAGGGGATTTATAAAAAAATATAAAGTTCTCTTAGATTTAAGAATTACTTACCGTACGTATAGATACAAATTGAGCTTTCCAGAAAATTTATAGCATTAGCACTTAAATTCCTGCTCTCTGATTGCTATAGGCCAGGGGTCTTCAAACTTGGCCCTTTTATGACTTGTGGACGTCAACTCCCAGAATTCCTCAGCCAGGCACGCTGGCTGAGGAATTCTGGGAGTTGAAGTCTACAAGTCATAAAAGGGCCAAGTTTGAAGACCCCTGCTATAGGCTTTCATTCTGGAATCTCTAGACATCAACAAAATCAGTTTCTGCTATACCCTCTCTCTCTCCATCTCCCTCCCTCCCTCCCTCCCTCCCTCTCTCTCTCTCTCTTCCATCCATCTCCTACCTAACCAGAGAGTAAAAGGTGTATCTTTCTTATCCCCTCCGTACCATAGTGAACCATCCCTTGCTATCATCAAACATACAGTTATGCTGGCTAGCAACACATTTTACCGTATCTTAAGAGGGGTTATTGTAGGGTAGCTCAATTTAGAGTTACCAAATGAAAAAGGGTTCACTTCTGAAAGCTGCATTTGATTGATCAAAAGCACGGACTTTCTTTTACCAGTTGCTCCTTGGTCAGTGCAAATTTGGAGCATTGCTTTTTCAACCTCTGCAGCATAGTCTTTGAATGTGATGCTGCAGGTCTTGTCTCTGCCACATGAGCATTGCTTTTGCGCTAAGGCCAATTTGTGTTTATATTATTTGCTAGATATTTGGTCATTCCATTGCTCTTGAGAACTGCTTATTGGTGAGAATAGGAAGGTACAACAGTCACATTTGAACTGATTGAGGAATAAAATTTGGAAAAGTTCCAGGCTGCAATTCAGCCAAGCTACATATGGGGGTCTACACAGCTTTTCTTTCCTATTTATATGGAAAAGACAGACGTTCTATTTAGTGATTTAATTTATTTCAAAAACAGGCAATAGCAGTAACCTTTGAGTGGTGTTCTGGAGGATACATTTGCTGAAGAAAGAAGGGCCAGATCTGAAAACAGTTAAAAATTGTGGGTGGGTGAAGAGAAAAACCAGTTGAAAAAAAAAATGAAGCATAAATTTTTCATGTCTGGTAGTTACACTTAAAAAGGTCTCAAAATATTTGCTTTTATAAAATATTTGAAAACCCTAAGATATTTCAACAGTAAAAAAATATGTGGGTTAGGAAATGAGCCACTGAATCTTGGCAGCACTTAAGGGAAACTTTTTTGACCTATTCATGACAAAGGGTTGTGTCTGACTCCTGCCTGTTATATCTGATTTAATCAATATCCTGGCCCTTCAGCTGAGACAGGATCATGTGTGTGACTTTGCATCTGTTTTTTTCTTGAGATCCCAAAATAGATCTATTTACATTTGCATACAGCAGCTATGCTCTTTGGCAGGGTTTCTTGGTGTGCAATGACACCTTAGAGCATGGGTGTCAAATTCGCCACGTCACGTGACGTGTCGCGACGTATCGCGACTCTTTTTGCGTTGCCGGCAATGGGGTGGGTGCAGCTTCGATATGATGAAACCGGCCTGCGGGGCGGCAGTTTGACACCCCCTGCCTTAGAGTACGTGGCTGCCCAGCTTTTCACCTTGCAGCATCTCAGAGTAAAATACAAAAGGCCTAGTTTTCTTGCAATGGGAGTTTGAGAAGAACTATTACTTAAGGAGGAAGGAGTATTCGGTATGTTTGCCACCTCGAGTTATTAATAAAAATAATAATAAAAAAATCTACATTAAAAAAAGGCAAGAAAAGTCAAGATGGAAATTGCAACCATTCAGCGGAAGCCCCACTTTTATACATGCCTTCACATTGCATGCACATGCAAAGGGGGATTTGATGGTGTCTTTGTGGCCACCATCTTGACACCAACACATTGCTGTTATTGGCCTTTGTTGCCATATTGTATCTCCCAAACCACAGAACACTTTAAAGCCAGCTGCTGGAAGTAACAGCCAAGGAGGACTAGCATCTTCATGCTCAGTTTCTGAACTTGTGAGAGGCACTTTGTAGATTGGCCTGTGTCTAATCTAGCAGGGTTTTCCCCATGTTTGTGGATATGGGAAGATATATACATATACTATAACCCAGTGATCTTTTAGAGACCGAGTGCCCAAACTGCAACCCAAAACCCACTTATGAATCATCGGGTGCCGGGTGGGTGTGGCCCATTGGGTGGGCATGGCTGCGGTGGTAACAGCAGACTGGGTGGGACTAAAAAGTTCAATCAATCAACTCCAACTTTGCAAGATCTTTTTTTTTCCCGCAAGAAATTGAAATTGACTGATTGATTGAACCTTTTTTTTTGTACATGGCGGCGGAGGCCTAAAGCAAAAAGGTTTTATAAAGCCCAGCTGAAGGCCTAGGACTGGAGCGATGGCGTGCGTGCCCACAGAGAGGGCTCTGAGTGCCGCCTCTGGCACCCGTGCCATAGATTTGCCACCACTGCTATAACCCATACCTCAGTTTGAGAGGAGAAGGTGACATCCTCAGAGTAGCTTTGAAAACTCTTCCACTGCTAAAAAGCCAAACATGAAGTTTTACCAGTAAATTAAGTAACTCTTGTTGGAATTCCACATGCAAGTATAATCTAAGAAGTCAGGATCAACCCTCTATTTATGAACTTCACTTTGGTCTTGTTTTGTTACTTTTACAGCAACATATTTAAACTGGTAGTTTGCAGATTTTACTTGAAACATAAATTCTGCAGGAAGAAATTATGCTTAGAGAAGACAAGTTTGTTTTCTTCAGCTGTTTTATTTACACGTTAAATAGCTGTCAGCAAGAGGATCTGCTTGGCCATAAATTGTCATCCATACAATTTACTGTAGAATGTTTTGTGGTTTTATAATGTGTAGCCTATCCTCCAGGTGCAATTCTGTTTCTCAGGAACAAGATTCCTTGAAGTAGAGAGACCATTAGGATAAGAGGCCACAAGTGACACTGGAAAGCAGGATGACCTTTCTCTTCTATGACCACGTCACCAAATTTGTGGTTTACAATTAAATGGATGAGAAGAGACAGAATCAGTACTGAAGCTGAATCAGTTACTTTTTGGAGTTATCCTTTGATTATTATCTCCTTGATACCAATGTTTATTAAAAGTCATTACTTCTTTCCACAAGTCAAATTTAAAATATGCTTTAGTGGGCCTCTTCATGAAGATTCCACAGGTATAGTATCTGCTCCAAGGCACTGAAAGGAGCAAATCACATATTATGGCAAAAATCCTGCCTCCCTAATAACTAGAATAGGCAATACCATGGTTGGATTCTCCAAGAGTTTTTATAAGCAGCTCCTTTCCCATCCCTTGGGAAGGGTTTCACCCCCCCAATGATGTCTTAAGCTGAGAAAAGGGCAATAATACAATAAAAAAAGATCCTGTTTGCTTTAACATAGTCAGGCCCATGTTACCTTCAGCTTCAGACCAAGCATATCACCATGATCTACTTCCAATACTATTTTTGTGTCATCAAAGGAGCATTGCAGTGCTCCTTGTCTCTAGTCGTATGATGCTGACAGAGAAGTGAATGAGAAGCAGACGCAAAGAAGAGACTATTTTAAGCCCATCCATAAACAAGACTGTTTCCAATATGTCTGATGCAAAATAAGGTTGTATTTTTACAGTGATCTCATGAGTAGATGTTGCAGTTACATTAGCAACTTTTAAGCATGGAACAATGTTACGTTGCTCTTCCTGATCAGGATAGCTATTCATTCAAGAGGGAGTAAAATATCGTTTGTTTGCGTAGACTTTAATTCTAACACAGGGGTGTCAAACTGCCGGCTCACGGGCTGGTCGCATCATACGGAGGCCGTGCCTACCCCAGCTCCAGCAATGCAAAAGAAGTTGTGATACGTCATGACACGTCACGTGACATGGCGAATTTGACACCCATGTTCTAACAGGATCTACTCTAGAATAGCCAAGGATTTCTCACACAATATGGAGGAATAAATCTGGAATTTCTTCAAGCGCATATCAAACCCCCAGTAGGTCTGTAAAGGTTTCTGTATGGACTGGGAGAAAGGACTTGCAAGGATGGGCAAGTCCGTCACCAGGCAGAATTTTTGCCCCCCCTCTGATAATACTAAGATACGCAGGGGTGGATCCCCATTTTATCCATTTCCCCAGATTTCTCTAAATAAGGAGCTGCAGCCAATTGTAGCATCCTAGTGAGATGCTTATATGATGATGTTATCCATTCAGTCCAGTTACCCATTGGCAATTGTATGGGCCAGGTCTCTCCACATCTGCCTATCTTGCACTACTTCTTTGCGTTGTATTTGTAAATTATATGTCAAATTCATACTATAATTGTATAGAATAACAGCTCAAACATATGCAAGATTCTATAGTGGACTGTATGTCAAAAGTTTATCTTTTAATGTTTATGGTTTTGATATGTTAAAATACTATGTTGTTTCATTACTGATATTGTTTTAATTGCTGTTTGGGGGCTGCCCAGTGCTTGATATAAAATGAGCGGCTATATAAATGTTTAAAATAAAGAAATAAATGCTTATAAAATGTAATACATATAATGATGCAATGTGTAATGATACAGAGTTTTGTGCCTTTTTCTTATGACATAGCCTGAACAATAATGAATAAAAACAGAAATTATGAAAAAATTACTTTTTTAATGTACAAAACATTTATATACAGTTTTAGCATATGACTGCCATCCGTACGATGTAAAAAACAGATAAAAAGCTCCTGGAGATATAAAGGCAGAACAATTCAGCTACAGTACTCTTATTAATAATGAGTGCCTTCTATACAGAATATATACAGAGCCAGTTTTCTTGTTATAATACTATTACAGTAAATAAAGGGAGACCACCATTGACAAATTGAAGAAAATAATGAGCAAATCATTTGTGTTTGCATTTACTAATGCTTATCGGGGTTCATATCAGTATACATTCCTGCAACTAGGCATCCTGATGGTTTGTGGAATGTCCAATATCTTCTTAGCTCCTTGAAACTTTGTGCTATTTTTATTCTATATCAAGACAATTCTAAGCGATGGGGATGGCGGGTCACACAACCAAATCATGTGTGTAATGCTACACAATTATCACTTGAGCATGGTCTTATGAACAGATCTAAAAGGCCCACATTAGTAGGCCAATAGCAACACTGTCATCCTACTGAAATAATTGAATTTGTTTTTTTTTTAAATTTCACTTTCCTGTCCTGCCTTAAGATGTGCAATATTCCGATGTATTGAGAAGAACTACTGTAGCCATCTCTGCCATTCACTTTCTTTGAAGTCTTCCATTGTCCATCATGAATAAAAAAAACCAGAAATAATACATTTTTGGAATACTACATTGGTTTTCTTGGGACACCTAAGTAAACATATTCTGCAGGTTAACCTTTAACATGGTGAAAGACATAATCAAAGTAATTTTTCCTGATGACACTGAAAAATATACAGGCAAAGGAAAGGATAACTAATAAGAAATGGGTATGGAAATGTACTATCCAGAAAATTTTGCCACAACAAACTCTGATATGAGAAAAGAGTTCCCTTTCCTATGGCATTAAATATTAGACACAGGGAAAGCTGTGAGACGGTCATCCATCTCCTGTTTATAATCAGTATGGCAAGTCATCCTTCTTATGTGATTAAATGGGACCTATATTCCCATGCTAAGGTGATAACCATTCCTATATTGGCATTTCCTGATGTAATCATGGTTATTCAAAACTCCCATACCTTTATGTATGGAAAGAGGCAGAGAGAAGTGTCACTGCCTTAACTTTATGGCCAGATGCTTGGACACAATCAGAATGGTCCACATTCAAGTCATTCTAATCAGACTCTTGGCATTGTTTGCCTGACTGTGTATTTACAAGGTAGAGGCTACAAGGTGGATAAATGGCACTGCAAAGGGATCAGATTCTGATACAGAATAATGATAGAAAAAAATGAGCAAAGACACTCTTGGGGCCCCCTATTTCTTTAAAGAACTGGGTTTACATCTCCTTTTTTTAAAGTTCAAAAATAAATAATGAAACAAATCACTCTAATCAAATGTATAAATATATATGAAGTGGGGAATTTGTAGTACACCATCCTTTTACAGCTATGCTTTTGTAATTCTGCTGAACCATAAAACCCATAGAGCTAACTCTAAGGTCACAAAAGAAGGCAATTGGACTTTCCTTTTTTTTTTTTTTTTTGGTCTCCTCTGCTCCTCTTTTTGGTGTGCTTTCAAACCTGTTTTAGCAAAACTTCAACCATCTGAAGCAGATTTGGAAAAGCAGAAGCTGTATAGGAGAGTGAAATTTGTTTTATCAGCAGTTACTCAGAAATGTTGGCTAGACAGATACTGATGTATGTTGATATATAGTGCCCGTGATTTGGGCTTGAATACCCTAACCCAAATCTAGTGAGCCCCTTTATAAAAATGCAAACCTTGGTACATCAAGGTTTTTACATTTGATGTTCACCCTACCCTGTGTTGGCAATTGGTAGCTGCCTGATTTCATGTTCTACTTTTTCACAAGCTTTTCCTGGCTGGAATCTCTGCCCTTAATGATTGTCTGATCTCATAATTTCCTCTTTCCAAATAATGCTTTCCAAAATTCTATTAGATAAATGCATAAACAGCCCCAATGGTTTGCATGAATTAATTAATGCAATTATGCAGTGCAAGTACTTCTGGATGACATGCAGTTTTGGCAGGAGATGCTTACTGACACCAAAAATTATCTTAAGAGAGAGAGAGAGAGAGACAGTGGCATGGATGTACTCTCTCTTCTTATTGGAGGGGTTAGGTATATAAACAATATACATTAGCTAAACACGCGGCAAATGGATGGCAACGTAGATGCCATAATATGCATAATTGACTACAAATTTGCCATAATGGCACTGTTCATTTTTATGAGCCCAAGTTGATGAGCATGTAGCACTGAACAGATTAGGGTTGGACAAACCATTCTACCACTCATGCTATCTTGAAGGTTTGGCTTTTCAAGGGCCTTCCCATTTCATCTGAGCACAATGGCAAAGACACAGAAGACCCTTCTGAAGGACGGCTGTTGAATTTCCTTATTTTCTCCATGCTTAGGCAATATGGGAAGGTCTTCAAAGCAGCTACACTAAGCCTTCAAGAGATCATGCCACTGTAGAATTCCAACCGTGGGTTTGGAGAGGCGCGTGGCACTATTTATTAACTTCATGCTTAAATTATTTTCTTTCTGTGCTACCCCTCTTTTCCAAGGAACTCTGAGCAGTTTTATAATCTCACAATAATGCTGCAAGGTGAGACTGAGATATTACGACTGGCCAAGCAAACAGAAGATCATTTTTACCAAAGCCAGTTGGCCATCTCCAAAGTGACATATCAGTCAGAGCTAACTCATGCAGTCTGTAATTAAACATAACTGGGAGGGATGAGCAAATTTTATGACTTAAAAATGTACACATTTCTGCAGCATCATTTTTATGTCATATTTAACAAACTCCAACCCTGTTCTTTTTGTATGAGCAATTCCAAAGTGAAGTCACACAAACCACACAGAGTGATCTGTGTGTCACACCATGCATGCATGATAGGGTTTTTTCCCCAACAATATTTTTAAATTAGTTTGATTTTCAAACCTCCACTACATTCTCCATGATAGCCTCTGATTAGAAAAAAACAAACAAACCAAAACCCATTAGGCCATTCAGTTTTTCACATTTCCCCATCAGTGTGTCTCTCTCAAATCTCTTTTTAGCAATGCTGTGTTGCCTGATATAAATGCACCTTTATTTTATATATGCTTCTGGCAATACACTTTATTGGACATTATTGGACAACAGATGCCTTGATGACTCAACTGTTAATGCACAGTAAGGCACTTTGCTGCAAAGCTGATTCTCAGCTAAGCTACAAGATACAAAGAGCGATACTGGCTGTAATAATGAAGGTATGTGTGTATGTGTGTGTGTCTGCGCATGCATGCACATCTGGTCATAAGCAAAGCATGAAGCATTTATAGTATGGCTTTGCATATGGTTAAATTTATAACTCTCACTAGGGAGGACAAGGCATATTTGCAGCTATAGGTAAAAGGAGATTGCAAAAAGTAAAGCTTTCTTTGAAACATTGATTCTCATTATTTTAACACAGGAGTCTTCAAACTTGGCCCTTTTATGACTTGTGGACTTCAACTCCCAGAATTCCTCAGCCAGGAGTTGAAGTCCACAAGTCATAAAAGGGCCAAGTTTGAAGACCCCTGTTTTAACACATGGCTTTTGAGTGTCCCACAACTGGCAAAGTGCCATCTAATTTTGAGGTTGATGGTTTGAGAAATGTTAACCCCTTGCAAGCTAACAAGGGAAGGGATGGTGGCAACGACAGTCAGGTTTTTGAAAGGATTCTCAATGTGTCTACCTTTTATAAACGGTGACACACTTTAGAAGCACTTTAAGAAGGACGGTGGCATCTTTCAGCACCCCCCAAAATAAGCACCAAAATAATACTAGAAGTGCATCCTTTCAGTGCTTTTTTACATAGTTTATGCATGTTTGTACAAAGATATTTTTTTTCTTACTTGGAATTCCCTTAATATGTTTTAATACTTGTAAAAGTCTACTCTATGGCAACTTTTTTTCCCTTCCCTCTCTCTCTCTCTTTTTTTTTAAAAGAAAAGCACATTCATAACATTGCCCAGCACATAATCTCTGGATATACCTAGAGGTACATCTGTGCTTTATGCATTAGGTCAGGGGTGTCAAACTGCCGGCCTGTGGGCCGGTGGCATCATACGGACGCCGTGCCCACCCCTGCTCCATCAATGCAAAAAAAGTCGTGATACGTCACGACACGTCACGTGACGCGGCGAGTTTGATACCCGTGCATTAGGACATCATGTTAAGAAATTTGCTCTCTTCTGCCAGGGTGGTCAGCATAGAATTCATGTCCCCTATTGCCATATTACTAATTCCACCTGGTATAGCTGGCAGTGTCAGAGAATTTCGGGGAGTTGTAAGGCGAGAAGAATTCTGAGAGAGATTCTGCAGGATACTAGGGCTCAAGGTTCCTGACATCAGACTTGAATGGTCGCCATCATCCATGATAGCATCAAAATCTATCTGAGGAGACTCCAGACCCTGAGAATCCACTGTGCTAGAAACTTGATTAGCACCAGGGGAAGGCATGGTGGCTGGTTTGGTGTTCAGCGCACATTGTTGTCTGACATTGTAATCGGTTTGATTGTTGACATTCCCATTTTGTTCATACATATGTATTTGACCGTAATAGTGCATCAAATGGCTTTCCCTCATACTACTGTTAAACTGTGGTTGCAACGATCCTATACCAGTTGTTCTCTTGGGGGAAGAGTGTGCCCTTTGCTGCCCTGAGCTCACATCATTTGTTGGGTGAGATATTCTCACGTATCCCAACTGCTGCCCAGCACGGACTCCTTGGTGCTTATTTCCTGGATTAGAATTAGGTGGAGGATGAGGTTGTATCATTGAGGAAGCGAAGCTCTGTCCAACGGTGCCAATTGTATTCTGTTGTGGCTCAAAGTTTGGCTGATTTGAGGTTATTAATGCAGAAGCTTGGTGGAAATCCTCTTGGGTCATGGAGAAGTTCATGTGGCTTGACTGAGATGAAAAGCTCTGCTGATACCCTGGTTCCTGCATGTCTTGACTATGCATGACATATTCTCTACCATTGTTAACTATTGAAATGGGATCAGCTACATTATCTAATTGCTGAGAACGAACATGGAATGCAGGCTTCATGGTCATGTTATTACAGGAAGGAGAAAGTTGGGTGACATCACTGCCCATCGTATTTGGACTTAGCATTTGATGAACTTGGTTGAACACCTCATGGGAGTTCAGGTCTAGGTTGTTACCAGAACCTGGATTTACCTGTTGCTGCTTTAAGTGCATGCAGTTGAGCCTTTGTCCATCCATGGTTGCATTCTTCTGCACAAATTGCTGCAGATTTCCATTTGTGTTGTTTTGGCCTACCTGCAACTGCTGTTGGTTGAAGTTCTGATACTGACCAAAATTTTGCTTCTGATGGAATACAGCTAGATTCCGTTGAGGGAACTGCTGTTTTGCTTGAGAGGAGGGTACATCAACAGTTCCTGAGCTAACTTCGTTCCACTGGACTGGCATGTTATTTTTATGCAAATTAGAGTTAGCCCCATAGTTTATTTGGCATCCACCACCAACAGAGGTCGAATGGTTCATACTCAGATCTGGAACAGCCATTCTGCGCTGGTTTAATGCGTTGTTATTTTGCACTTTTGCATTTACTTGGAAGTTTTGCATTTCACTGGCATACCCTGTAGAAGAGTTCTCTGTGGCAATCCCATTGTTTTGGGATTTGATGTATTGTACCACATCATCAGGTAGGACAATATCATCATCTCCCACAGAACTATCTGTCTCACCGGGCATGGCTTCCATGGCAATATTTTCGCTAATACTTGGGGGTCGTGGAGAATACACATGCCTAGCAAGGCTCCTGTCTGAATGTGGAAAGACTGGAAGGTTGAATTGTCTTCTGTCTGCATGAGGGTGAAGAAGATTCATGCTGTTGGTGCTATTGTAAGTATGGATTCTAGGAAAGGAGCTTGGGTCTCCAGCAGGTCTCCTCACTGGATCGCTTGCCCGTCTTGTACTATTCCCAGGCACTTCATGAGAGAATGCAGGTGATGACCCATACAGATAAGCATTGCTATCACTACAACGCCTTGGCCCTGGAGGGAGACGAAATGAAGGCAAAGCAGGCTCTGAACCATCAAGGAGAGAGATTTTATTCCTCAGGGTCATTCTTTCCATGTTAGGTAATGGTGTAGGTGGTGGGCCACCTGTGGCAGCAGCATACTTAGCTTTCAGCCTGTACTGCTGAGCTGGTGTGAGATTCAGGAGACCAGAGACCCCATTACATTGACTGGCATCACTTGACCTGCGAGAGGCATCTGTGGAAATAGGATCATAGGAGCCAGCAGAGCTTGTGTTGTTATGGCGATTTCCAAATTGAGAAGCTTCACTGGAACGGCGGCTGGAGAAGTAAGGGGATATTCCTGATGATCTGCGGCTGACTGTGTAGGCAGAACTGTTGGTACTGGTTGAGCTGTCACGGCGTTCAGCTAGTTGGTTTAGCATGGTAACTTCATTGATGGACAGCTCAGTTATCCTTGGGTTAAGCAGCATTGTTGAGGTGCCACGCATATTGTCCAGCAGACAACCTGAAAGAAAATGAGAAAGAGAGAGTAAGATTATTGGTCAGCGATTAAAAAGAAAGGCATCCCATTATTGTACTTGGATACTTATCCAGCTCACACATATAGATAAAGTAGGTTGGAAAGTGGAAAGTGGTCCAACAAAATTGGACAAAGAAAACCTTAATTTTGTTGTACACTACTTAAACAGCAAAACAAAATGTACATCTGTTCAAGTCATAATTCTATATTTCAAAACTGGCTACCATCCCAATACTCCTGTTCATTTTCTGTTAAGTCAAGAAACCTTCAAGTATAATGCAAGATGTTATCTCTTTCAAGACAGACATCACAAGAGATGCTGGTGTGCACATCCCCATTTTCCGTTTCAAGTATGAACTTGCACTTTATTTTTCAAGAAGGCAGAAAAGACTGGAATATTGAACATTGGAATAGAACATATTTTGTCTAGGTAAAATTTAGATCACATTCTCTTTCGAGTTGGCATATACTCTTAAGTTTATATCTCACGCACTGGTTCTCATAACAGTTAAGAAACACACAAAAGCAATACTACAATGTGATGAGTAGTTCTCATAATAGTTAAGAAATACACAAAAGCAATACTACAATGTGATATTGGAGTAGAGACAAGGGAAGGGGTTTTTGTGTGCCTATTTGGCTCATCTTATAGGTTTGGATCCCAGCTGAGCCTCCAACACTGTTTTAAATATAGGAAAGATATTCAGAAACACTGTTGGATAGATATAAAATAGTAGGCTGGCTTACCATTGCCTGGGATAGGAGGCAGCTTGCTGTTTTTGACTTGTGGTGCTGGATTTGCCCATGAGCAAGAATCCTTCACTGTCCTGAGTTTCTCTTTCTTGAGCTGCTCAAGGCGTTGCATTGCTGTCATGTTTTTCCTTAGTTGAAGACCGACAGTTGAGTTACCAGATGAGACTGTCGAGTCCACAACAGGAGTATTATCCTCCAACACAGTCAGGTCCCCCAGACTTCCCCCACTGTGCATGTTCATTTCCACTCCACTGTCATTGTTGTTGATGCTCCCAAGAGGTGATGGTTCACTGCTGCAGGATGATTGGCCACCAGGACTGGACTGATACATCTTAAAGAAGCAAAGAAAAGACCACCAATTGGAGACATTCCAGGTTTTCCCCTCGTGTCCTTAGTTAGCTCTATAAACTAAGGCTCTATAAACAATTCACTGCAAAATTAACACGAATGAGACACATCAAATGAATTACTAGCAAATATACCATTCTGCCAAACATTTGGAGTGTTCTGACATCCTTTGATTACTTCATATCTTGGCACATCTTTGTTTTTCATTTCTTTTTCTTATTTCTTTGCCTTCTCCTCTGCCTCATTTCCCCATATTACATTTAATCTGATTAGCTGCGATGACCCAAATGATTGAGTTGGTGACTGGTCCATGACATCATCACAAAATATATTGGACTGGGATGGGTTAACAAAAATGCCATGAGTTAATACCCTCTTAACTTAAACCGCATTGTGGATAAATGAAAATTAGGAAAAAAATAGCATTGAGAAGATTGAAATATTTCTGGTGTCTATCTGAACATGTCAGAAATTAGCTATAAATTATAGATGCTTTCAGGGCCCAAGAAAATAAATCTTACCAGGGATGGGTGGGGAGGACTTTCTTAACTAAACCCTGTAAGTTTTTTTTTATAGTGATTTAACCGATTAAAGAATTCCCCTGCAGACAAAGAGAGAGAAAAAAAATCACGAAGCTTTGGAATGCTTATTGAGGCATCTTGAGAGTTGTATTGTTTATCCTAGAAAGTTTTAATTTTTCTTTCTGAAAGCTCAGATTGTGTTCTTCAAAGCTTGTTTGGTCTCAGGCCTGGGATTAGTGTATTCGTTTATGTGTGTGTGTGTGTGTGTATGTGTGTGTGTTTTGTACTGATCTGTGTTCAAGACCGTTTTAGTGTGGGCTATCCGTGTGGTTTTATATTTCGTTTTTATGCATTTTTTGATCCTGTACGCTGCTCAAATTCCACTGGAGTTGAGTGGTTACCACAAATTTGATTAAACAAAAATATTTTATTGACTTAAGCTTAGGCATCGTATTAAATATTCTCAGATTTAAATTAGCACGAGAGGGAGAACTGAAGAACAATTTAAGTCCGCCTTCAGTGCTGAAATTCAGTACTGCATTAAGAGTATTCAGGCCCATTGCAACTTTCATTTAAGCCAGATCTGTTCTTTAGGTAAACAAATCCTCATTACCCGATAAACCAATGTGCCTATTATTGCCGACAAGTGTGATGGCACTGTAGTGTGGGCACAGGCTTTTCCATCAGATAAGCCACTGAAATGATATACTTAATTTTTATGACTTTTTAAAGCAGGGGTATGTAAACAGCAGGGAGCTAAAAGCCAAGGGGGGCATTTTCTTTTCTTTTTGTTAGCAAAGAATTATATGTGCTCTCTCTCAAGAAAAGCTAAGCTCTTGATGCTTCTGTCAGATAAACCTGGAACCTGAGTACATTTCCCCTTCTGCAATGTGCCTGTTTATCTGCAGCAGAATCAAACCTGTAATGCTTTAGGCACCGTATATGCCCTTTGCTTCAAAGGCCAGCAGCATGCTTGGCTGACAGTCTTTATAAGCAGATAAGGGCATGATTTGCAGACTTGGTTTGGTAAATGTTTTTTATTAGGAATTACGTTTCACATTAGGTAATTTATCTGCAATAAAAGTTAAATGTCCTGTATTGGCTCCCTCAAAGGAAGGCTTTTTTGTTTTTTTTTCCCCGTTTGCTGTCTGGCCCATGGCCTCGTGATTTATGATTGCTGGCCCTCTGTGGCTATAGACTGGGAACGGCTGAGTTGAAATGACTTTTCTCTTTTTCTAGCACAACATTGTTCTAGAGGAACAAACGGTTATCAAAGTGGATTTTCTTATGGACAAAGTATATTTTAAGATTACTTGTAAATGGACAGGGAAAAGAAGCCTTTTCTCAAAAGGTGGAAAGTGCTAACAAGAGGATGCAGGTGATGCAGTTCATAACCAAAGAGGCCCAACACTACAATGTTATTATAACAGCAGGGACTTGGCTAACGTGAACACAGAAATGGAATATAATATTTCTGCCACTTCTTAAAATATTGTATATAAATGGCAGGTGGCACTACAGCAACTTGCAACGTGATTGTTCGAAGTTACAATGTACTGAAAAAAGTGACTTATGACCGTTTTTCACACTTATGACACAGCAGCATCCCCATGGTCACGTGATCAACATTCAGATGCTTGGCAAGTGGTTCACATTTATGACGGCTGCAGAGTCCCGGGCTCACGTGAGCACGTTTTGTGACCCTCTGACCAGCAAAGTCAAGGGGGAAGCTGGATTCACTTAACAACGGTGTTACTAATTGAACAACTGCTGTGATTCACTTAACAACGGTGGCAAGAAAAAGTTGGAAAATGGGGCAAAACTCACTTAACAACTGTCTCACTTAGCAACAGACCGTCGAGGACCACCTGTACTTAGTTTTGCTGGGAGCACATATTTCACACCATAGTGTATCTTAAGCTGAACATTTAATTCAAAAGAGAGTCAGTTGTCTGTTCCAAATTGCATCTTGAATTGAGGAATTACCACTCCCCCATAAATTTTGGACCAGGGAGGATTTGTCTAATGAATTTTATAGGTGTGGGTTCTCAATAGGATAGTTAGTTTACTTGTGGAATGCCAACATAAAAAGAATGAGAGAGAAAGAATTGCAGACCACTGTAACAGATACTTAACTATGGCTGCTTTTCCAAACAGGCCATCGTAGCTCTACAGAGACCACACAGCTGGTTTGCTTAGCCACATACACAGGACAAAGCACATTATGTCTTTTGTAAGAGACTTTGACAAAGACAGGGTATTTGCTCACCTTAGTACCGACTGTCCTTGTGAAGTTGAGTAGAAAAAGTTAAGAGAGGAGAAAGAACAGGTTGTTAGAACGCAGACAACACAAAGGGGAAGGGGTTGAGGTTATTGATGGAACAAGACATGAGGCAAAAAAAAAATATATAAAATAATAATGGCAGGTTAGCAACAGCCACGGCACAGAAAAAAACACCGCTTGAATGTCTGTAACATCACATTTATAATCTGTTTTAAAACTACCATCATTGTATAAGGTACTTTGTAGAATCCAAATGTGACAATATGTCTTGGTACAGAATCAATACTGATGTCTCATCATAAGTATCAGAGTATCCCATTCCAGAAATAATTTCACTCCTTCACCCAGATGTCCTGAAGTAAGTTGAAATATATATTTACCACTCAAATATATAGAACGTGAAATATAGCTTTCTATATTATCACTACCATTAAAAATGTATACCTTATTTAAACATCAGTAATGCACTTCGTATTTCTTGTTGACATTTTCTTAGGGATACCTGTTCAATGTATCCTGGTTTTATATTTAATTCTGGTATATCATAGCACTGACCTACCTGCTAAATGATTATCTGCAATGAATTTAAGGTACGTATTTCTCAGCCTCACCTGTCGCCTGGTCATATAGAACCAATGTATTCTGCAGAATTGATAATTACTATAGTAACAGCATCAAATGGTTTAAATAACTGTTAATATTATTAGTCTCATGTATTAAATAACTGTTAATATTATTTTTTTAAAAAGGAATGGTCAAGTTTTCTTTTCTTTTGAAGTCTGCATTACTTTCGAAAGAATATGCTATGGCCCATATTTTAGTCAGATGAATAAAACCAGACCAGGCCACACACAAATATGTACTCCTTCCATAGGTTCTGTTGGGAAGAAGTGTTTATTTAGTATTTTAAGTAATATGTCCTCTTCTCCATCTTTCTTTCTAGAGGAGAGAAGCTCCACTGACTTTTAGTCAAAATTAAGACAAAGAGCACAATAGACAAGCTTCTGTTCAACTCATCTTCTCAATTCAATGCAAAATGCTCTTATCCTCATGGTGAGATTCCCAAGTTATCATGCCTGCCTGTGTCACTTAATACTGCAACTAAAGAAGAACAATTGAGGAAAGCAAGAAAAGCAGAGCAGATGCTGAGGTGGGCATTGTCACGAGTAGTAAAGTGCTATCACATCTTTGCTAGGATTTTTTAAAGAGGGTATAATTTGGGGAATATGTCAAGAATGGGGCATAGAGCTCTACATCTGAATCGTGGTTTGGACCTTCTCACACTGAGCCTTCAAACCATTTTTTTCATAATAATTTGGAGAACCAGATGGACAATACTAGGATAGAGCATAATTATGATCTTGCTTAGAATATACAGGTATCAGAAAAATAATGTCTTTGTACAAAAGACTAATACAGTTTACCCCTCTGGAAATTGTAGCTTTATGTGTTATTAAAATTCAAAATATTATCTCTCTGAGGATGGACAATTGTATTTCATGGATTGCTCCTGGAATCCTACCAAATTTTAATCACAGTGTGATGTAAAAGCTAGCCTGCTGTTTCACTCATCAGGAAAAACAACCTTCCCATTCTCAAAGAGAAACTCCAAATGTTAACTTTTCACCTTTTATTTGGTAATACCTAATAACCATGTCTGTGGATGTATGAAGTCTTAAATTTGATATGTAAATGCTGAAAAAGTTGGAGGTGGGCTAAGGCGAAATGTAAACTAGGAGATCTGAAAAGATTGTAATCTGTGTTTTTCAGGGTGGGGTGGAGAAAGAGTTAATATCTCTTTGCTCCAAATTATACAGTACTACCAACAAGTCAACTAAAGCGTCTCTTACCACAGACTTCTCTGTCTTTATTGTTTTGACTTGTAAACTGTCCTCTGTGCCTGTGGTGGTGCTGTTTGCCTCAGCCCGCTGTTCAGCAGACCTGCTGCTCTGCTTGGCACTTGCTTCATTGTCATTATTCTCCTTAAGGACAGGTGGCCTCAGATGAATGTCATTGCGTTGCTTCTTGGTGACGTGGGCTTCGGGTCCATGCACTGTCTTCACGTGTTTCCTGAGAGAACTGGGGTCTGTATATCTCTTGGTGCAGCCTGGGATCTTGCAGACATAGGGTTTCTGCCAAAAGTAACAAAGATGAAGTGATTCACCAAAATGAGAATAAAACAGCTGAGATATGTATTTTAGTGGCAGTTTCGTGGAGAGAAAATGGTGAGAATGTGAGAAAAGTATGTGAGAAAAATAAGGTTCAACATTTAGGCAAGAAAAATCAAATGAACGGGTACCACAAAGAAGCGGGGGTGTCAACCTTTTCTCCAAAGCACCTGAAGGGAGGACAAGAAGCAATGGATGGAAACTAATCAAGGAGAGAAGCAACCTGGAACTAAGAAGAAATTTCCTGACAGAGCAATTAATCAGTGGAACAACCTGCCTCCAGAAGTTGTGGGTGCTCCAACATTAGAGGTTTTAAAGAAGAAATTGGACAACATTTATCTGAAATGGTATAAGATTTCCTGCCTGAGCAGCAGTTAGACCTCCAAGGTCCCTCCCAACTCTGTTATTCTGTTATTTTGTGACATGGGGCTGAAACGTTTTAAATATATGGCAAATTGTGTACATATCATAGATACTATCACTACTCAGATAGTAATTTTACAATTTGGGATCTCCTTAATGTTGCTGAAGGAGGAACACCTTAGGAGTAGGTAGCTTGCTTTGTGAGATTTGCTTGGTTTGCAAACTATCTTGATATGGATATGGCCTTCCTTTGGATCTACTCATTCTTCTTAGGTATTCATAATCAATGAAAGCATGTAAGAATCCTGCAAATGCAAACTCCAAGCTGAAAATGAGAAATTGTGAATTGTCACAGGGTCCCCATCAAAGCATTTTAACACCTTGCCCAATAATTGCATTGGACTGATTTCCATTAGTTCAAATTACTGCATTAGTAAGATTACCATGGGATGTGGCTGGGACATGCAAGAAATCTCTTTAGGGCAACTTTTCTTTTGAAATATAATTGGCTTGGGTGATTGATGGGAGGGAGAGAGACATCCTATTCTACAGAAAACCAGGAGTCAATCTGAACTGGATTTGTAGCCCATCAGATCTTCCCCACATCTCCACCAGCTGTCAAACTGGTAGCTATTTATGCTGTGGAGTGAAATCCAAAGCCCCACAGTGATTTTTGAAGATGATATGATAACTTTGAAAATTTGAGCCACTGATAAGCACAGCACAAATAAACAGGCTCTACAGTTGGAGAGAGAAGCAAGCAAACAAGCAGGGAAGACACACACACACCCTCCCCCAAATCCAAACACATTTCTTCAAATCTGCTTTCAGCAAGATAGTTCTGGTCGCTCCTTCTGAAAGGCTGGATTCATGTAAAATTCTGCTTCAGGCTGCTTAAAGACTTTTTCCATTAGATTCAGAAGGAGACCATCCAAAGAATGCTAGTTTACTGCTCAGCTTTAGTGCAAAATACTTTTCTACTTTCCCTAATTCTGATTTAGATATTGTTTTCCCTATCTATAGGAAATGTAAAATTCCACTAGCTGATTCACCCATTTCTAAGATGGATGGGTAAGACTAGAAGGAAATTAATTTCCCAGGTAAGAAGAGTGCCTTACATTCATTCAATGGCCCTTCTGTAGTCTCTAATAGGATTATAGGGAAACTAGTCTCTCTGTGAGGGAGATGGGTAGTTTAAAAATGTGATAATTAGAAGCAACCTAGAACTAAGGAAAAACTTCCTGACAGAACAATTAACCAGTGGAACAACCTGCCTCCAGAAGCGGTGAATGCTCCAACACTGGAAGTTTTTAAGAAGAGACTGGACAGCCATTTGTCTGAAATGGTGTAGAGTTTCCTACCTGAGCAGGGGGTTGGACTCAATGACCTCCAAGGTCCCTTCCAACTTTATTATTATTATTATTATTATTATTATTATTATTATTATTATTATTATTATTATTATTATTATTATTACTACTACTACTACTACTACTATTATAAAGGGTACTTCAAGCAAAAATGTTTAAGACCGAGTTCTGGTAGCAGATCCCAATTATCAACATAAAAGATAGCTGAGACTATTCCAAAATGGATTAGAAGCTCCTTTATTAAGCATGTTCCTATTTTATTGTGATCTGTCCTCTGAAATCCACTCGGAAAGTTTTATCTTACTCCTCTCACAAAAAGCCCTGGATTGATTCCGATGTTTACATTTCTTCTATCTCGTTTGATGGACATGCAAAGGGATGAGTAAATAAACCCAATAATAAAACAGTTACAACTTTTCCACACACAAAAAGTAGAGATTAAGCCCTGAACTAACAACATTCTTAAACATTTGACAAAACAATATTGCCTTTGCTAAGTGCCTAAAGAAATAATAATGAGAAGCCAAGCATCATTTCTCTAGGGAGGAAACTATACAATAATTTGGATCTGCTAAAAAAAAAAAGGGTCCATTTGAAGCTTCCACCAGCCTTGCCTTTGAGGGAAGAGAAACATGTAAACAACCCCAGAAGAGAGAGACATAGGAAAAAGAGAAAGAGAGAAAAAGAGAGAGAGAAAGAGTTGAGAGTTTTATAATAATCCCATCTGCAGCATGAGTTGCCTCTTGGTAAATCTATCTAGCTTGATGTGAGCTGTCTACGAGCAGACTAGAGCACTTCAATTTGGGGAGCAGATACAACTTTGGGTTATCTTAATTTTCTGCTCCCCCCCTTCTTGGGGGCCAAAACTTCCCCTGCTTGATCAAGGGTTTTGATGGCTCCACTTCTTACCATTGGTAGCCTTCTGCCACCAACACAGTCTTTTTCCCTCAAGCCTTACATATGTGATGGTGTTTGTTAAGAAAAATATTTGTTCAAAAGGAAGCTTGTGAGGTGGCAAAAGACCTTCAAAAGCACCAGGGAAACATTTCAAGGTACATCACTGAGATGACCCCCAGGTTTTTGACCCAGGTATCACTTTTAAAACCTTGTGCTTACAGTATATTGTTCCACTTGTTCATTATAAAGTATATTCATGATTTGATTATAAATTAACTTTACCCAGTCCCAGCGGTTTTTCAGAACTCTGGAGCATTTCCCCTTATTGTCCTTTGCTTAATTAGTGGTAATATAAATTTCAACCTCAGCATTAGCCATTTGCAGCAGACCATCACATGTTGTACAATAAATGCAACTTCCTGACCTTCCCCAGTTACTAATAATGGATCTTAATTAGCAAAGAGGACGATACAACATTTGTCTTGTGCGCCAGCCTTACGCACCCACAAGGCCGGCCATTTCATTTAGTTTTAGGTACTCAGGTGGCTAGCTTGGTGAATTTATTTCTCAAATATACAAACTAAAATTGAGTAGGAGGAATACTCCATCTGGCCCAATCTATGCGAGAAAATGTGCAGGTATTAAACTAGCATCGTCCCCCCTTACAGCACAATAAATGTGAAAAAGTCACTATGGTATGATTATAATACAAATCACTATGTTATCAACATTAAAAAAAAAGGTTTGCTAAAGGACATTCCCTACCTCGTTGGAATGTGTTCTGTTCTGGTGTTTTGCTCGATCAGAAGCATTGGAAAAGGCCTTATTGCAGCCCTCGTGTTCACAGACATAAGGTTTTTCTCCTGTATGTGACCTCAGGTGTGTCTTTAAGTTCTCTAGCCGTGAATAGGCTTTGGAGCAACCTTCAAACTAAAAACAAAAGAAAACTGGAGTGTTAATCAGCTGGAGGCATTTTTCCATCTCATCTGGTTTTAATCTCTCTTGAAGAGAATAAATCCCAGGCAGATCTTAGCTTTCATGAGCAGTCTGAGACAGAAAAGGTCTCCCCCGCCTTTCCCCCCCTCCTTTTTAATACAATTTGTAATCTGGGCAACTGATGGAAAGCAGGTGCTTTTACTTTTTAAGACCAACCCACTCGTTGGGGCTCTTTTTATGCACAATTTTCATGCAGGGAGCATTCCTGTTAGAGTCTATGTTTAGAACTGGGCTGCAGAGATCTGGATAGTCACTAAATTGCAGCAGAATACACCAAAAAACCTTAACCAGCACACAGCAATTCTGAGTACAAACATCCATATTTGAGCAGGACAGCTGGCCAATCCAGTTTCCTATTTCTATGCCCTGATCTCGGTATTAGATGGGATTGTCTTCCATCCAGTTCTTTATCTTGAATAAGGATGCAAGTCGAATGTTGTAGCCTGGCCTTCTGTTCGATGTCCTATTCCTTACCTCAGTTGATTTTTAAAGAACAAGGGCAGGCTGAGAAATCTTGGATAATAAACCTGAACATTTTCCCACTAAATGAGCTTTTAACATAGATTATGGCAATGTGTGGAAGGGATCTTTTGCTCTGAAGTTAGAAGTGCTAATAGGGTCACAGCTGGCTAAATGCTACCATTCCCAGATGCAGGAGACATTGCTTTAACCCTTAGAATTCTCAAATTACTTTGTGGGGTTTCAAATAAAGAACACATCTAAATGGGTGACGTGAATCAGACATAATTAATTTGCTTTACCAGGAGACCAGCAGAAAGAGGAGAATAGGAGCCTTGCTCACTGGATGTGTTTGTCTGCAGCAAGCTCCTTTTGCAATTCAAACAATTCAGTTGCTTTCTTTGTGAAATCTCTGTTCTGCCCTGTGTATGCTAATCTGCAGGAGATAGTGGCATACAGCATAAGGTCTCCCTGTGATCTGGATCAGTCTTTGCTCTTTTGCTGGATATGCAGTGGGTATTTGCTGGATATTATAAACTTAATAAGCACAAGCATACAGAGAGTAATAAATGCAGGGATATTCTTCACATACTGAAACCTGCTCTGTGCTTATGTGGAGGATTATAGTATTGGAGACACTTGGGGTCGGGGCTGAAATTGGACTGCGGGGTTATCTTAATCGCCTGCCGAACATCTTCCCTTCCCCTCCTTCTGCACCAGACCCCACCTCTGCAAAGAAACCCTGAGTTTTTCTACCTTGAGGTAATAAAAAGAGTTTCCCTCCAATCAGACGCAGATCAGAGAGATCCTCTTTTCCTTCCCCGCCACTGAAAGAGTCCATCTCATTCTCTCAGTGCTACAGCAGAAGAAAGAGTTTATGTTTAATCTGCTCCAGACTGCTTCTGCTTGTGTTGGGCAGGGAAGCTGAGAGCCACATGCCTGCAGTAGCTTGTTTGCTGATGCCTCAGGCTGAACACACTTCCGCAGTGACACTCGCTTACCGTGCACTTGTGGGGTTTTTCTCCAGTATGCCTTCGCATGTGCACCACTAGCATGTACTGTGCTTTGAAAGGCTTCTGTTCCCGGGTACATTCCTGCCAGCGACAAACAAACTCCTTCTTCTCCCCATGAATATGATCATTGTTGATGTGCTGAAAGGCAAGGAAAAGAAGCTGGGCTGTGACATGAGAGGCTCGGCATCCCCCGTGTCACTTCTGCCAGGAAGATGGAAGGAAATCTTATTGTGCTCGAGTCTCCCCTTGACACGTTTCCTGGAAGTTCTGGATCGCTCTTAGATGAATAGGATCCTGCCACTGTATTATGGATGCAGTTGTTCTGATAAATGGCCTTAGTTAAGTGTAATTTGTGTCTTTTTTCTTTTCGGTGCCTTCAGTCAATGTTGACTCCTGGTGACTGCCTGGACAAATCCCTGCAGTTTTTCTCTTTCGAGAACCAGTGTGTTGTAGCGCTTAAGGCATCAGGCTAGAAACTGGGAGACCATGAGTTCTAGTCCGACCTTAGGCAGAAAGCCAGTACTTCTTTTTTCACTTCTGAAAAACCTTGACAAGAAAACATCAGGGACTGGTTGGTCCAGACTTGAAGGCACACAAAAAGAAAAAAAAATGTTCTATTTTAAACTTGCAATCTGCTCAGAGGACTTGCTTCAAAAGGCAGTGCCAGATATTTCAAAATATATCAATATACACGCTTAGTTAGGGAAATCCTTCTGCCCAACAGATGCTTTGTGTTATGGATTCAAAAGTATTACCTGTTGTCTTCAAGATCCACAGCAACAACAAAACCTGGTCAGAGGAACATTAGAGCATAAGAATTTCTTAATTTTAATCCTGTTATGGTAGAACTCTTTTCAAATGAAATATACAATCCCCAATTATTTAGGTCAGTTTGTCACATTTATAGCCTGCTGTTCCAACAAGAGCTTTGAAGCAGCTTGTTGTTTTTCAGGACTTGTCATTCAGGCAACATGCAAGAACAAGCTTCTTTTGCTCTATGTATTTGTAGATTGCAATTTAAGGACAGTCTCAGATTGCAGACAGCTCTGAGTAAACTTCAGCTCTGTTACAAGTTCATTTTGCGTCAACATAAAGAAAGTAAGAGTTAACTCATTCCTAAAATGTGGTCTAAACAGAGCATTGCTAATAGGAAAGCCTATAAGTAACAATTTAAATCAACAGCATAAAAACTGTGATTCTTCCTTATTGTGATAATATGGCAGTTCTTATTTGTTGTCCCTCGCTTGCTCATTCCCTTAGATCTATAAGAACATCTTCTTTGGGCTTCTAGCTATTGCCCATGGAAAAGCTCAGGCCAACATATGCTGGTTTAATAGGCGCTTCATTGCTTGAAGAGATCTGTAGGTTTTTGATGGGGTACTGAGATTTCTTGCATTCATATCAAACAGAATTCTAATGTTGCTTCAGAAAAATTCACGACAAATAATGAAGTATCAAAGTGGAAAATGCGTAATGTACATACAGCTATTAAGAAAAATGAAGAGAGTACTGCAGAATCATATGTGGGCACCATGTAATTCTGCCATAGAAAGGGTTGGTCTTCTGTGATGATAGTCACACAGTGAAATTGACCTGACTGAATCCTTAGAACCGCAAAGGTTGCTAGTACAGAGTGTGGAGATATGGGACTAGACCAGAGGTAGGCAACCTTGGCTCTTTTATGACTCGTGGACTTCAACTCCCAGAATTCCTGAGCCAGCCATGCTGGGAGTTGAAGTCCAAGAGTCATAAAAGAGCCAAGGTTGCCTACCTCTGGACTAGACAGTAAGACCAGTTCCACTTCATGAATTGACATTACCTCTGCTTGTCCACAGCCTCCACCTAGTGATGTGTTGTTGAAAATGACCCCAGGTTAAATAATTATTGAAAAATTCCTAAACCACTTGTAACAAAATAAGTGGATGGCAGAAGGATAAGTCCTATGTTATGTATTTTTAAACACAAAGCATCCTCAGGCCTGTAAGATTTCAGGGGACCCCAGTTCTACGGTTGCAAAAGTATAGGAGATCACTAGATGACAGCCAAGAGACTCATATAACTTTTCTGGCATCTAGTAATTTTCTTCGTGCTTGTAGCTCAAACCTGGTAACTCTAATTTTACTCAAATATTAAATTGCTAAAGAGTTTAAACTAAAGTATTAACTCTTTGTTTTAAGGTCGATTTTTATTACTACATTTCAGAAAAAATGTAATTACATATAATTATCCATATCTCAAAGAATATGAAACAAACCATTTCACAACCATATAACTGTTTCTAGATACAAAGTCTTAAAATGCAATACCTGAAGGGCTTCTTAGAATCTGGATTTCTTTTCCATTTAACACTGAGATTTAACATGTGCACTGCATCCCTAGGGGCACTCAACTGAGACGAGCCTGCATACTTTTGAGGAGAAGCATTCATGTGAAAGCAAAACTTCCTTCAATAAACTGCATACAGCACACAATCTCATGTTATCTTTCTAATTCTTCATATGCATTTCTGTCTAATACTTTGCAGCAGCATGTCTTCCCTGGCTCAGGGCTCTCCTGATTATTCTTCAATTGATTTTTGCTCTTCAGAGTTTTGCAAAACCCCTCCTATTTTAGACTGGCTAAAAAAAACCCTTTCCTTTTATCTGTAGAATTTAGAACAACATTCTTTTAAAGTAGGATTATCTCATTACTTCCTCATAATTTGTTTGATGGAAAATAATGAGTCATTTTTGATATAATGGCAAGCCATGGTATGACTTTTTTTTGCCTATCAGAAGTTGTTTATATTAACAGTTTTGGGCAAATGCATTTACTATTGCATTTAAATAGGAAAAAACCCATTTGCACAAACAATGATGAACTGGTTTGTTGAGAATTAAAAGCAAAAGTAATTTTTAAGTAATTTTATTTATTGTATTGAAGGAAGGAGGAGGAATGAATGGAGAGGAATACCTACAAGGTGGGAGCAAATGAGAACACAAGCATCATGATACAAGTAATGCAACATACATATCTGCCTCAGGTGTCATGTTGTAATATATAATTACTTTGTGTGGGTCATGATATCATGACTCAAGTCACCTTTAAGGCTTCATTATAGCTGGCTACAGAGGCTATGCATGAGGCTCATGGGTTTAGTATTAAGTCTGAAGCCCAAAGGCATCCAACAAATGTTATGGCCGAGCAGTGTGCTGAATCAATGGCATCTGAGTTGAAGTGGATCACATAGCATCACTACAGTGGCATCAGCCAGTGAAGTAATGCAATCTCCACATATTATTTTGCCTTTGCAGTGATTGGAGGGATACACCTTAATGTGATCATGAGGAAGAGTTCATAGACCATTGTAATGAGCAGAAGGAATGCTCATTGAGGAACGGGAGGAAGACCCATAACCAAGACAACATTCAGATAAAAGAAATCTGAGTTTGGGACAAAATTGTAATCTGAGTAAACATTGCAGACAAAACCTTCCCTGCTTCTCATGAAGATAGGTGGGTGTCTGCATGGGGCAGGGTCCATTCAGACTTCCAAGATTATGTTACTGTAATCTTATTGTAAAAGTAGTTTTAGCATGCAGGATTTTGATTTCTTAAACAGGGCCTATCTTTAAGGGCTAAGTCATTTCCTCACTAGTGCCTTACCGTGTTCATATCATCGCCTAGTCATTGTTGAAATGATTTTTTTTTTTAAAAAAAATGGTTTTATGATCCCAGACCAATAAAGAAATTTTTAAAAGCCTATCCTCACTATTTCAATTCTGGACAACACTAGATGACCTTTTTTGTGTGTATCTTCGAGACTGTTTTTGACTCTTGGTGACTGCTGAAGATTCATTCTGTAGTTTTCTTGGCAAAGTTTCAGAAGCAGATTGCTCTTCTCTGCTTCTTAGGGCTGAAAGAGAGTGGATGGCCTAAAGTCACCCAGCTGGCTTCGTCCCTAAGGTGGAACCAGAACTCACTGTCTCCTGAGTTCCAGCCACTACATCAAACTGGCTCTTTGGATGATTCTAGAATGTCTTATGAACTGCTATTGGGAAAAATGCATTATTTTTTACTTCACAAAATATCGCAAGAATACCATTACAATGAACAACATTTTGAGGTTCCAGAAAAAAGGTGAGATACCAGTCTAATAAAGAAAGCTACTTGGTGATTAATTCAGAAGGGCACCTCATACTAAGGCAGTCATCACTCAGAATTACCTAATATTTTCCCTCTAGAAAAATATAAGACAGCATGAGCAGGGATAGCAGGACCTAGCAGAAGCCCAGTTTCAATGGGAAGGTATTATCACCTGTACTATCATAACGACTCTTGGGACATGCTCACCTGTTAGGTAGGACAAGGAAGTGAACATGACTGTGAGTGCCAGGAGAGCAGAGTGTCAAGCAGAAGTAGTCCTGCTTGTCTCTTCATTGTATCTCTTCATTGCACAATCAGCACAAGACTGGATCACTCAATAATTAGTCCACCAAGGTTTGCAGATTACAATAAAGTCCAACAACAGATCAGTATTGATCCAAGAAGGCTGCGTGTGGCAACAGTTATTCTTACAAGCTGGTTGCTGGGAAAAATGGAAAACTATCAAAGACTTTCCTGCAGCTACATTCTTCTGAACATTTGACTTCACTTGGCAAGGTTTACCTATGCTCAGTTGGATCATTTTTAAAGCTTTGTAGTTTGAATTATGACTATGCAACTCACGATATGATGGGAGACTAAATCCTCAGTCCAAGGGCTTACGTCTCTTTCCTAAGAACACTTACATGGACCAGTTGCTCCTGCGTATCGTACTCCTTTGTACAACCTTCCCAGTGACAGTTGGTCTCATAAATAACATCAGGCTCCTGCTTGCATTCGTCCTTATCAAGTTCTTCTTTCAAGTCTGTCAGAAGTTCCTGTAAGATATAAAACGTTTTAAGTAAGATGGACTGACTTTGCCTGAAATCCTCAGTCACCCATAGATTAGCTAGCAGGTGCTATTGTGTGAAGGAAGAGAGCATTCCTGATCTGCTTAAGAAGACCTGCACTGAAATATACTTGCATGAAGAGACAAGCACCATATGCTGGCCAGTTGGTTGAAAATGTGAACAGATATTCCGCTTTGTATTAAAGACACATCTTCAGCCTGGGTGTTCAACAGCCATTTTATTTTTCTATTTGATTTTCTCAAAACTCATTTTGCTCTCAAAAATTGATGTGGCTTTTATCATGCATTTTTGTTAACAAAACATAAGGAACAAATATTATGTACAAGACAAGAGCTAGGTACTGCAAAGTCAGAAACCGTAAAGGATCGAAGCTAATAGAAATGATTTAAAATAGCACAGGTAAGTTGTTTTTTTAAAAATGGGTTGCTTTGTGTACAAACTTGGAACCAGGACATTCCCTGGAGTAGTATTTCTTAACAGGGAAGGGAAAGTGAGGACCACTGGCCAAAGACATTTAGCAGGCATGCAAGAAGAGGCTCCTTTAAAGATTTAAATCATAAGCCATTTACTGCTTTAAAAGGCACTCAAGCAAACAGGGAGGAATGTAGGATGTATAAGAATTCTGCCTCTGCTTCTACTGGGGGAAAATCATGGATGTTTTGCTCCCAACAGAATCCACGATGGCACAAATGCAAAAATCAAGTCAAATCTAGCCAGGGCCTGGCTTCCTCTTAAAAACCCAATGTCATGGTTCCGATAGATGAGATCAGTAAAAATAGAACTCCAAGGCAGAAAGTTTCCTTAAAGAACATATTTATTGGCTACAAAGTATCCCCACGATCAAAAGTGAAACCAAGACTAAAGTTCCCTCCCAAAGGTTACAATGTTGCAAAGTTGAACTTCCCACCCCCAGCATCCTGTCATAAATCACATTCTCTAACGAAGGCTCAGCCCACCAAAACCCAGGCAGCAATGACCTTGGTTCCCACGGGACAATTTATTGCTTTGTCTAACCTTAAAAGCACACATCCCCCCTCCCATATTGTGGCAACTGAAAACGAAGTAGAAATGGCTTCAGCCAAATTCCTTGCAGCGTTGACACCCATGGCACTATAGCAAGAACAGTGGACGTACTTTATTCAGCATACAAGGTGGTCACCTTGTATGCTGAATAAAGTATGGGGGCCTTCACTTCCTTTTTCTTGAATTGTTAAAATACCCTTCCTGCTCTTAGCAGAGCAGAGTTTTTCTCCAGGCCATCCTAGAACAGGGGTCCCCATTCCCCGGGCTGTGGCCCACTATTGGGCCGTGAGCTGTTTGGAACTGGGCCGTGGAAGTGGTGAGTGCGTGTGCATTCCATTTGAGTGAACTGTGGGCAATGGAGCTGTGCACACACTTGCCAGGTGCTGATGTGGAACCATCCCCTCTTCCACCCCCACAAAGCTGAAAAGGTTGGGGAACTGTCCTAGAACACCAAAGTAATTACACTTTTTGGTTATCAGAACTTTATGAACAGCTCTGCTTGACATGAATGTGAGAAGACTGGAGAAGCAGGAGCAAAGTTACATGCCTAACCTTGTTTAGCATTATTTTTAAGCTTTTCACATGATCAGGTGACCACATGATAATCCAGAACATGTTGCTGAAGGAGAAGTCTCTTACAATGAGCCTTTGATGCAGTGAACATGGAGGATATTTCCATTCTTCATGAAAAGAGAAAGACCCAGTGGCTACTTCATATCTCATACCTCAAATAAAATAAGTTCAAACCCCTCCCTTCATTGGTATGTTGGGAGATCATAAGAAAAGGGATCTAACCCAGAAATCTATAGATAAGAAAATGGATAAAGTCTGGCTTCAGCTGAAGTTCCAGAGACAGCCCTAAAGATAAGCATAACCAGACTATGCCGATTTGCAAGAGGTCATAGCTGAGATATCAGCCAAATCTAGTGAAAGATCCTGCAGCTTAAATAAATCACATGGGCCCTAATTCTCAAGATCCACCTTCAGCCTGCAAACCTTACAGGAGGAGGGTGATCCTATTGAGAACTGATTAAATACGATCTCCTATAAAGTGTATAATACAAAGATAAAGATATGTTAGATAATAGAGTGTAGGATGCTCAGTTGAAGAGAATGAAAAGCACAATATGAAAACCATGTGCTTATATCTGAAACAGAGCTCCAGTGTTCCCCAGAAAAAGCAAAAGGAGAAAAAGCATCGCTTCAATATTTCATGGAATTGAGCAAAAGAAATCAGTGCAATTTTCAATAAACACTTTAAACATAAACACAAGCGTATGGTGCATATGCTTTTTGGGAGGACTGAGCTGATAGATCACACTCTGATGGGTCGTCCAGCATCAATAAAAAGGGGTGACAGAAACTATGAATTTGATGCTTAGGCAGGCTGTGACCTGGATGCTGCATGGGACCCTGAACCAACAAAAGGAGTTGCACAGGCCAGCAACCACCACCTTCAGGAGGTCCTTAGAGAAACATTCCAGGGTTTCCTGTTTGCTCCCATAATCCTGCTCAAGATTGCTGAAAGGAGTGGGATGAAAGAGAGAGAAGGGGGGGGGGGAGATGGGAATGGGTGTCACTGCTGGGCGGGCATGTGAGTGTGTTTCAGCTCCCAACTGCAGGCTGCCCACCTATGTTTAAAAGAAATCTGACAGAAGTTTGTCCAGCTTTGCGGTTAATTATAATTTATTTATTTAAAATATTTATGTAACCATGGCCATCTTATAACCAGTTGAGGGCAGCTCCCAATCAAAAGTAAAAATAACATAAAGTCTATACTAAAACTATTGAACTGTGGAGGATTCATGACAATCTTTTAGTCTTCATTTCTCAAGCCTGAATTTAAAACAACTGATAATTCAAACTGCTTAAAAAAAAAAAAGATTCTCCTCAGAAAGATCAGTTTTATTAAAGATGCAGTAAAAAGATGACTCTTCTAGACTAGGCTGTTTTCCAATTCTGATGAAAAAGTTAAGCATAATGCAGTCTTTAATTCTAAATTTTCCAGTGTCCTTACAATGCTGCTTTTATTTTTATTGTGCCCGTACAGAGCTTCAAATACATTGATACAAAAGCATCCAACGCTCTACTTGGCATCCGATTCTTTCATATCCATTGGTTTTCAGGACTTGCTGGGAATTGCCTCTAGGTGCAACACTTTGTTCATTAACTGTTCATTAACAGTCAAACTGAATCAATAAAAGACTTGTTTTATTATTTTATTCTTTAGGTCCTCACGGTGATTTCTAGTCACAACTCTGAATTTTATATAATTCTTTAAAGGCTGTGAGGCAGTGAGATTGGTGTAATTAGTCAAAAACACCCACTGTTGATTGCTTATTATAAAATGCTGGGGAAACCCCAGACTACTTCTATAAATCATTTTTATAAACCACCCTAAATTTTGATAAGTTAGGATAGCATAGAGATAAACAGTCAGTCAAGGACTAGCAAGTACACATTGTAATGTATTGGGAAGGGTCAATATTGTCCAGTATTAATGGACCAAGAATGCCTGTAGGAGGACATGTCAAAAACATCAAGATAGTGACTGTGATGGAGGCCCTGTCCTTATTTTTTTAACATGTGTCACCCCCTTTCTCCCACTAAAGAGTGTTCTAATTTTGTATTATTCAAAAGGGTCAATAGTTTTAGAGCGTAACTGGGCTATTGATGAGAATGCACTGCTGCAAGGCTTGCCATCTTTTTACACCTAGCTTTCTGTTCTAAGGGCATAGTAGCTTCTAAGGAACAAGATTACCAGGAGTACAACAATACTAATATTTTGAAACAGTGCCCCTGACATGCTGCAGAAATCCAAGTGTGACCTTTGGAGTTGATAGAAGACACACATTCCCTGGATTATGCTTTTGTGTTGCTGTTTGCAAGGCAGGCAACCATCTGAGGCTGTGATTCTACACTTCTTAAAAGTTGAATTCACCTGAAATCAACTTAGGCCTACATTACATAATGCCACACTCAGTTTATGGCCAAAGGCACACACAAAAGGAATTTAAGCAAATTGTACTGCTTTTATGAAACATGTATATGCGTGCAAATATGTATTTGTCACATGGAAATATTATGGCACACGTGTAAAATATTTTCAAGGAGAGTTCTAAATGTAAAAATGTGTGAAGAAATCCCTGCTTGGCTACAGATGCCAAATATCAGAATCAGGATCTCCACTGGCAGATGGAATGACTGCCACTTAGATGCCCCTTACATTCCTTTACAAACTCTTTTTCCCGGGAGAGAGGAAATCGTCTTTTCCCATCTCTTGGCATAGAGCATCTATCCGATTTGATTAAGCTGGGAGTAAAGAGGGATTGTTGTTTCAGTTCCTGTGTTGTTTGTTGTCTTTGTATGCCGAGCTGTTCCCAAACCAAATGCTCTAGAGAGATGTCTTTTTGCCCTAATCATGCTGACTACAGCATGTTTATCTTTCCTAGATATGCTATCTTCATCAATTTTACCAGCCCCCTGATGATTGCACATGTTGCTGTCCCCATGCATCATGCCAAAACCCGCTTCTGAACTGGAACCGAAAGAGAAATTTGTCATAAACTCTTCTGTTGGCTTGACAATAGCACGCCTCATATTTCATGAAAATGAAGTGCCTAGAGCACTCCCAATAGTTTACAATTGTGATAAAGAACCGTCAGAGAGTGTGTCAGCCATTAAGCAGCCTGGAACTCAGCAGTTCTGATAAGGACACGAAAACTGGTGGGCCTTTCTGGGTGTCAAATACTGTGTCACTGGGGTAAAGGATGCTGCTCTCAGCAATTGCTTCCTGGAGAGGAGCAAGTCTTTTATTGGGAGCTTCCTATTGTGACACAAGTTCTTCTTGTCATCTATCTTTGCTCTCTTGATACCATTATCACTTGCTTGGCGAGTCCGAAGTATCAAACATCTTTTTTTCAGTTGCCTAGAGGCAGTATGACATGTCTGTTGAAAAAAAAAATGCCATGATCCAAGGACTCCCAAAGTGTTCCTTCCCAATCACTCATAGAAATCTGCAATCACGCTGAGATGTGCAGGAGGAGATCACCGATCCCGAAACATTTCCATTGATACATTTTGTCATTCCAGCCTATGCAACTTTCAAAGTGCTTTCTATTCAGGATGTGACTTGCAAATTTGTTTAATTAAGATCACTGATTCCCATACTCAGAATAAAACTGTACCTGAAGTTCTTGAGACTGCAACCCTGAACACTCACTGACTAGAGAGAGCGTGCCTATTTAATACAGAAAAAGAATGTAGTTTGTATGACACCGATCTTCGCAGTAAACAATTTTGAATAATTTTAGGTGAAACAGCAAAGGAAAGACATATTGCTTGTCAGCCAGCAAGAACTATTTCCCAATTCCAGTATGGCTCCATAACTTAGTGCATTTCGAAGACAATGAACATCACACATTTGAAGTTGCTACCTTCTTCCTTACTACAAATTCACAATTTTCCCAAATAGTTGAGGGTTACAAAATTCTAGCCAATCAGTCCAAGCACTGAATATACTCTGTCCTTTAAGAGTTACCTGAGTCGGTGGAGAAGCTGGTGGTAGAATCTCTGTTTCAGTCTTGACTTTACTGCGTTTATTAATTACCGGATTGACTGTGCTGCTAACAGCCGATTCACTGCTTTGCTTGTTCTAGTAAGGCAAAAATAAAATGGGGATGAGTTAAATGGTCATGATCGACGTGCTTAAGTAAATGCAGTATTGCAGCATTGAAATTGACTGAAATCAGTTATTTCCAGATGACTGATAAGCAGCTGTTGTTCATCAAGATGAAAATTAATCCAGGAAAAGAAAAAAATGGGGAGGGGGTTTCCTCTTTTAAAGCCTGCCTGCATTTTTCAAATGCCATTATGCTGAGCGAAATATTCCTTGTAATGGACAATATTATTGTTGGTCTATGATGGACAAGCCATGTCATTGTTTTGTAAGGGAGCTTGCAGCCCCAGGATCAGAGGGGGTCACTTAAGATCTTGGGTCTGGCCCTCAGAGTTCCCCAATGCTGCTGAAAAAAATTACATTTTAACACACCAGTAAAGGAAAATTATTATTCATGTCAGCAACAATCCTGTGAATTGTTTATGAAATCAAATAAAATATTATCTAGGTCCACCCATTTTGGAGTTTCAGCACAAAACATCACAACCAAATGCCAAATTTGGCCAACGTATGTTGTGTTCCCCTAGTTCAGGGGTAGGCAACCTTGGCTCTTTTGTGAATTGTGGACTTCAATACCCAGAATTCTTGAACCAGCCATGCTGACTCAGGAATTCTGAGAGTTGAAGTCCATAAGTCATAAAAGAGCCAAGTCTGAAGACCCCTGCTCTAGTTTATGGTTCAGGATCAGGGCTTTTTTTCTCATAGAACGCCCAGAACGGAGTTCTGGCACCTTTTTGGGATGGAACCCAGGCAAGGCAGGACTGGAGAGAAGGAAGAAAGACAAAACTGGATTGATGGAGCTTTTTACAACCTGCCTTGCCTACCCTACCCTACCCTTTTTCTTTTCTTTTTTTAGAAAAAAAAGGATAAACCTTCTACTGAGGAATAAATCTTCATATCCATTAAAAAGAAGCCCTTTGGATAGCAAACATTTTGCAATGTTATTTTTCACATCCCACCTCTGATGAACATCCACACAGAAACACAATTACTTGAACTAGTTGCTTCAATATAAATTGGACTAACCGTACGGATTTCACCTAAGCTGAGAACTTCAGTTTACTTTAACTGATTCATCTGCACATTGGAGACAAATAGCTGTATTAATTCCAAATAGATACCTTTAGCCCTCACTTGCCAACTAAAAGGCACCCTTGTCATCAGAATGCTATCTGATGAAGGGCAAATACACATATTAAGTTAATCTTGTAGCAATGCAGCTGCTTGGTAATCTGCGTACCAGTTCATTTTCATGGCAGATCACTGCAGTTCATCAGCATTCACTGCTGGAGAAGCACGAGCACCGAGGCACAGTTGGCCAAGGGTAAGACAGAGCATGGTATGAAGGGGACCAGAACTGGGAAGACTTGGGATGCCAACAATTTAACACGAAAAGCCAGGGTTGTGATGACTGAAAGTGACAGGACAATTGATAAGATTAATTCTAAGAGACTCACCTGGGCTATGTGACAGTGCTTTCAACAAAGCCACCTGAAACCCTGCCAGAAGCTGTTGGGAATCCTACCTGGTTGGACTCAGTGATGCAGTTGCTGCTGTTGCTGATCTGAGCAGGAGAGGAGTTGACCGAGATGACAGCCACATGCTGCCGGGCAGGGAAAGTTGGAGATGGCTGTAGAAAAGGAGGGGTATGTCCAAATGCTGAGCTCAGGCCTCTTTGCTGGTTCAGAATTTGTTGGTATGTCACTGGGTTGATCGGATGAGGGAAGGTAAAGGCAGGACTGGAGAGAAGGAAGAAAGACAAAACTGGATCGGCGGAGCCTTTAACAATTACAACAAATTTCTGGCACTACCCGCCCACAAGACTAGCTAAAATGGCCCCCAATATTTCCCCTACATGTTGGAAATGTAATTTGGCAAGAGGGACATATTATCATATGTGGTGGGAGTGCCCGAAAGCCCGTGTTTTTGGGAACAAGGTTCAAAAATGGTTAGAAGAAATATTTAACAACAGAGGTAGAACTAAAACCAGAACTCTTCCTACTTGGTATTACTATACAAAAATATGATAAAGGGACACTCTACCTAATGCTACACATCTTCACGGCCGCCAGACTGACCTATGCACAAAATTGGAGAAACAAAGAAATTCCTACTGAAGAAGAGATTCTACAAAATTTTTTATCATGTCCGGACATGGACAGGCTAACTATGGAACGAAAGGACAAGACGGAAACGGACTATTTTGGAATCTGGGACAAATTTTACTGCTGGTATGAGTCAAGAAGAACTGTTCGGGTTTTGAGTTAAAGTTTAAGTTTGTGGTATATAAAATTATATGTTAATATGTAGAGAAATAAGCTTGAGATTGTATTATATAGGGGAATATATGTATATATTTATATAGAGAGATGTATANAAAAAAAAAAACAATTACAACAAATTTCTGAAGTTTGGTAAGGGCAGTTGCTGAGCTGAAGTCAGCCTGGCTGGGCTACTTCCTCCTCCTCAAGGCAGCAGGTTGTCCCACGCATCTGTCTTGCTTCTGAATCTTAAAATCTTTGTTTGCAAAAAAAGGCAGAACTAACCCAGATGGATCCCTAATGAACAATAACTTTAGATTATTACATATATTTTTTGGTGCATTCTGTTTTTTCCAAGGAATCCCCTTAAGGCAATTTCCCTTGACTTTGTGCTTCTTTTGTTTTGTTTTCTGAGACTGATAAAGCTCACTGGACCTAACCTTTGTCAGGTGCATATTATCTCTTTGCTGACCATGAATTACACATAGTCAGTCCAAGATTATCAGAAGATCACTGTTGATGGGCGCTAGAGATTTTTTGGAGCCATGTATCATTCAAGGCCAGTATTTCTATTGAGATATTGTGTACTGTTTACTACAGTTTCCTGGCATTCAATGGCCTGCTGCTTCTGCTATTTGGATCCTTCAAGGGACGAATTATACATGTGGAAATTACTGCTTACTATAAATTATAAATTGGATTAATGGACATGTAAAACCTTTAAATCTACCAAACGAAGTACAAGAATGTGCTGGTGCTTAAAAAGAATATTTACTCATACCACCAGGAAGGGTCTCATTTTAATTATTTTTTTTATTAGTGGTTCATCTAATTTATAATCATTTATAATCAGAGAAAATAATTTAAATAACATTGCTCAGTTGTTGATAAATTGGGTAAATAGGTACAAACTTTAAATACTTGTTTATAATTGTCAGAGATGCAGTTTCTGAAGCATATAAAATAATCCACTTGAGACGTACTCACTTTCAATTTAATGGAAAAAGACCATACCTCTCTAGGTTTCTGAAATCAGAGAATAGCTTCATCTCTGTATACCAGGGGTCTCCAACCTCCGGTCCGTGGACCGGCACTGGGCCGTGGCACACCGGAAACTGGGCCGCGCAAACAAGTGAAGCCCCAACCGTGGGATGGAGGCAGCATGTAAAACTACACCCCCTCCAGTCTGCGGAAAAACCTCCCTCCACAGAATCGGTCCCTTGTGCCCAAAAGCTTGGGGGGGGGGGGCGTTGCCGTTTACTAGTAAAAGCCTTTGGGATCAGTTTGCAAACAAGACATCTGCACAAGTTCCATTTTTAAAATAACCAGACAAATATGGTCCACTGAATGTGAGAGAATGAAAATGTTTATTCTGGGCCTGTTGCTTTAACTGTAGAGAAGACATGGGCATTTTATAGCTCCTGGGCCACATCTGGTCCCTTGGTTGTCCTGATCCAAAATTAAATAGGGCTTTTCTGCTAGAAGTACCACTGAGGGGGAAGTTAAGTGCTTTTGCAAGCCTGGCAGGCCAGCCCCTCTTGCACTTTGGAAGGCAGGTAGATACCGTAGGTCCCTCCTTGGCCTGCCAGTGGTGCAGTAGACCAGGGGTTCCCAACCCCCAGGCCGTGGCATGCCAGCAACCGGTCCGCATAAACAAGCAAAGCCCCATAGGCAGGATGCAGGCAGCACACAAAACCACACATTTTCCGGTCCGCAGAAAAATCTCTCTCCACAAAACTGGTCCCTGGTGCCCAAAAGGTTGGGACCTCTGCAGTAGACTCTTAAGGCCATTGAAGGCCTGGTAGGCTGGTCCCTCCTAGGTCATGCATGCAATACAATTGCATTGCTTTTATTTTGAAGGCAATTCTTATTTTTTCCCCAATACAGTATGTGTATGTGCTCATGTGCATGCCTATGCACCCATTGGTTCAGCTCTCCACAAGAGTCCCAGTTTGGCCCCTGGGGAAAATGAATTACCCATCTCTGCTGTAGATAAGGATTGTGCCAGAAACTGAAAAGTTGAGAATTTCATTGCCTGAGGTATTTCATCTTCCCTTACCTTATTGCCCCTGCTGATAGATGGCCATAAGAGCCACTAGCGGCAGAACTACTTCTGGAATTATTGATATAAGCGACCAGGGAATTGGGTGAAGTCCGGATCATGGTCTGGAGATCAATGCTGGCATCAGACAAGGGGGATATAGAAAGCGCTCGCTTCCTGCTGAGTCTGGGGGTTACTCTTGGGCTGGAGAATCTTGACACTGTGTGAAATGAAAATAAGGAGAGATAGCATGGTTCCAGAGTAAAAGAAGTTGGTTTTAAATCTTTTTAAAACAAATATTTCAACACAACACAAAGTAATTTTAAATTTACAGTTTGAGTGATGTTTATATATGGTCAGCAAGAATAAATGTCTTTGGGCATTCAGGATGATAACCTCAGTTGTTATTACAGTAGTGACCACAAGTGACTCCTGATCTTGAATGACAGAAAGAGAAGAACAGAATGCTACTATCTATTTCTATCCATGCTATGAAATGGGAACATTTCCAAGGTATCCTGCTAGGGTGGTCTGCAATCAATCACAACAGATCTGGAAGGGACCTTGGAGTTCTTCTATTCCAACCCCCTGCTCAAGTAGGAGACCCTATACCATTTCAGATAGGTGTCTGTCCAGTCTTTTCTTAAAAGCCTCCAGAAATGAAGCACCTACAACTTCTGAAGGCAAGCTGTTCCACTGGTTAATTATCCTCACTGTCAGAAAGTTTCTCCTTAATTCCAGGTTGCTTCTCTCCTTGATTAGTTTCCATCCATTGTTTCTTGTCCTGCCTTCTGGTCATTTAGAAAATAAATTGACCCCCTTCTTCCTGTGGCAGACTCTCAAATACTGGAATACTGCTATCACGTCCCCCCAGTCTTTTTTTTCCCTCTAGACTGGCCACTCCCAAATCTTGCAACCATTCTTCATATGTTTTTGTCTCCAGGCCCTTAATCACCAGGTATGGTCTTACTAAGGATTTATAAAGCGGTACTAATACTTCATGTAATTTTGATTCTATGCCTCTGTTTATACAACCAAGGATGGTATTAGCCTTTTTGGCTCCTGCCTCACACTGCTGGCTCATATTTAAGAGATTGTCCACTAGGACTCCAAGCTCTCTCTCACAGTTACTGTTTTTGAGCCATGTTTCACCTAATCTGTACTTGTACCTTTGATTTTCCCTGTCCAGGTGTAAAACCTAGTTTTCTCCACATTAAATTTCATTTTGTTGGATAGGGCCCATTGTTCAAGTCTGTCAAGATCTTTTTGGACCCTCAGCTTATCTTCTGGGGTGTTGGCTATTCCTG
>NW_015386910.1:470043-485810 GCF_001527695.2 Protobothrops mucrosquamatus | reverse complement strand
CTCTGTGATCTAATTGGATTTATCTCTCATCTCTTTGGTTTTATATAACATTATTAGACTTATTGTTGACTGACTTGTTGCATGCAACAAACCTGTTAATTTGCTTTCAATCTGGTTGTATGTTGCTCCAAAGAATAAGGGTGGCGTGTAAATTGTCTTGCATAAATTAAGAAAAAAGGCACACTAAAGTTGCATCTTCTCATCCCCCCCATAAAAGTGGTGAAAAATGAAGATTTACCATAATAAATGGCCACACTCAAATAAAAAGATATGTAGAGTAGTATCAATATGGATACACTGCAAGTTCCTTTGACCTGGGCAAACTTGCGCTGCCATTCTCCTCTTATGTATTAGCTGAACTCGGGAGCTGCTCAAGATTAAAAGTAATACTAGTGACCAACAAAATCAAAACAGTTGATATAAATACTTTACACAGAACTAAAAGGTAGAAAAGTCAGATAAATAAGTAGCAGATATCTTGAAGAATTTTGTTTGGTTTGTCACTACCAAAGAAAAAAAAGCCTTCCACTAACCTGACTTGCATATCCCAAACTAAATTACAGATCAGAACATGGTCATCCAATAAACTGTTGGTGAAATATGACTCAGACTTTAGCATCTATAAGCTAAAGACCCTATAAAGGGATGCAAAGTGTAGATAAAAAGATTGATATGTTGTAACGGGAATTTCAATCCACACCAAATATTTTATTTAGAAAATTCAGTGTGAGATGATTTACGGCTGATATATTAACCCAGTACTGATTGCTAAAATGGATAATTTATTTTCTAAAAATGGTTGGAAAATAGAGTGGCTCATTTACATGCATGTATTTATGTATAAATGCACATCCACTCCTCTTTTAGCAAGTACTTTGGTTAGACATCATACACAAATGCAACAGTAACAATCGTTCTCCGACCAAATTTTGTGTGCCTGACAACAATGCACATAGGAAGGAGAGTATTCTGTTTCTTGCACAAGAAAGTTAACGCAGTACTTCCAAAGTCAAGGCTGGGTACTATAGTATAGGAGTCCCCACCCCCCAGGCCATGGCCCACTAGTGGGTCGCAGCCCATTCGGAACTGAGCCACACAAGTGGCGGGTGAGCATGCAGGTGCAGCTTGACTTGTGTGAGTGGTGCGCATGCACGCTCATGCTCAAAGCTCTATTTATGTGTGCAAATGAAGCTATGTATGCTTGCCATCCCTTCCCCACCTCCGGGCCATCAAGCTGGAAAGCTTGGGGACCACTGCCATAGGGGAATTCCCAGTGAAGGCACAAAAGGAAAATGGACGTAATGCCTACTTATGAGGGAGGAACTCAAGAGTTCAAAAGCAGCCATGGCCTATTAGACTAGCAGGCAAGATTCCTTGCTTTCAGGTGGGTATGAGCAACTACAATTCTCAATGGAGCTATTAAACATTCTTCAAGAAATTCTCCTATTTGGAGAATAAGCAAAGTAAATGGACGTAAGTAGTGTAAGCCCTTCATTTTAGATCTTCCCTCTCAGTTGACTTCATAAGAGTTTGGTATTTAATTAATAGTTGGGTTGTTTGCTTTCCTTCTTTAAAAACATTGAGTTTAGCTGAATTGGTCTGTATATTTGTCTGGTTTTTTTGAGGATGAGAAGTTGGGCTCCAAATACGAGGCTTGGAATAGGATCCTCTTTGAACTGGGAAAATTAATTTAGTTGGGAGAGGCCAAAACATTAGGTTGGTTCACTTATGGCTTGTGGAGGAAAACGATAGTGGTTTTAAAGAGTAAATAAGGATCTCCTTATTTGTCAGTCAATGACTTTCATCATTTCTGCAAATAAATCAAAGGTTTTGAATATAGGGAGGTTAGAAATTAGTTGACCAGGCAACCTCATAAAGGCCAGCCCTGGTTTGAGCATGTTTGCCATTAATTTAGCAATTCTCAACCATTCAATCAAGTAATCTCCACTTTACTTAGGTCTGTACCAATGCTAGAAGCACTGGTTTAATATAATAAGAGAGAGAGGATTGCTTAGCAAACAGATACTAGAGGATTTGTCCCCACAAGACCCTTCCCTACATATCAATTATTAGTAGTAATTAATTATGAACATGTTATTTATGAATATGCTCACAGAATTTACTAAGCTTGATTTCTTACTAGCCAAAACGTGATTCATTAGCAATGATTCATTAGACATGATAATGCAACAGATTTTACAGATATCTCAACAATGAATTACCAAATCTCAAGATCCAAAAAACAGAGCAAATTACTTTGCATATTTTTAGTTATTGGCCCCAACAAACTCAGCATATACTTGGGGAGTTCAAAATCCCAACCAATCCAGACTTTTCTGATGGCTGGTAGGCTTACATACGATTCAGTCAATACCAGCTAATCTAAAGGCTTCATTCAGTAAAAGCAATTATCAGTCAGGTAAACCATTTGAAGGAGCTGAATTGACAGGCAGGAGATAGCACTAAGCATCTCCACAGGAAACAACATGAGTTTATCCCCAAAGACAACTCAGTGAAACTTTGCCAAGCCAGTTAACAGCTGCTACTTTTCACATACACTCTTCAGCTAGCATCATATATACAATGACCCCTAAATTTTACCGTTTCAGCATTTAAGAAACTGTATTTATTTAATACAATTTATTCTAGTCTTTTTAGATATGAGCTGGAGGATTCCCCAGGCCAGGGGTGAGGAACCTTGGCTCTTTTATGTCTTGTGGACTTCAACTCCCAGAATTCCTGAACCAACATGGCTAGCTCAGGAATTCTGGGAGTTGAAATCCACAAATCATAAAAGAGCCAAGGTTCCCCACCCCTGCCCCAGGCCTCCAAAACATCAGTTTTATTGGCTACTTGAAATCTTATTCACTTCCCATGTAGCTCTGGAGAGTTTTTTTCAACTCACTATCGTACTATCAAACGTAATTTTATACTCAAGCTCTATCTTTAAAATTACTTTTAATTTCTTTAAGAGAGCTTACACTACTGAATGTTGAATACAGTGTAGCTTTCTACTGTTTATATTTTTAAATGTTTGCCTACCATAAAGGTAAAAGTAAAGGTTTCCCAGTCATGTCCGACTCAAGGGGGTGATGCTCATCTCCATTTGCCAAGGGAGCCACCAGTGTCCCAAGACATTTCCATGGTCATGTGACCAGCATGACTATACCCTGAGGCGCCTGAAGTACTGTTACCTTCCCACCGAAGTGCTGCCTATTTATCTCCTCGCATCTGCATGCTTTCAAACTGCTAGGTGGGCAGGAGCTGGGGCAAGTTACGGGAGCTCACTCTGTTGTGCGGCACTTGGGTTTCAAACCTGGACGGTCAGCTTTGCAGCTGACAAACTCAGCATCTTTAACTGCTGAGCCATTGCGCCCTCTTACCTACCTTAAAGCCGCATGTATTGTATAGAGCAGGGGTGTCAAACTCAATTTCATTGAGGGCCACATCAGCATTGTGGATGCCCTTGGGGGGCCGGGTGGGTGTGGCCAGGGTGGGCACGGCCTACTGGGTGGGTGTGGCTGGAGTGGGTGTGGCCTACTGGGTGGGCATGGCCAGCTCTACATCGTTCGCGTCAAGGGTGCCTGTGGGGGCCTGGGCAGGAGTGGGACAGATCTGAGGGTCTCTGGCAGAAAGGGGTGGGACCGGGGCAAGTGCCAAGGCATGGTCCACTGGAAGAGCCTGCTGAAACTCCTCCCCCAGAGCCCATCAAGCCGGATATGTGAAGTAGGCGAGGGCCATTTGCTGGCCACTTCCAGGCGATAGTGCATTTCTTCATTCCTCACAAAGAGTGACACCTCCCCAGCATGCACCCAGGGGCAGGGCTGACGCAGCAGGGGCTGGTCCCTTGCTGTTTCCAGACGGTCTTGTGGAGCTAAGACTGAATGCGTTTCAGTATAGATGGCCACCACAAAATTGTACATTGGCTCCTGGGTGGCCAGGGCCGGGGCCAAGGCAGCGGGGGCCATTCCCTCACTGTTTCCAGGATGGCTTCGTGGGCCACATGAAACCACGTCACGGGCTGCATCTGGCCCCTGGGCCTTGTGTTTGACATGTCTGGTATAGAGTGTATGCTATAGAAATAAAATAAATGAAAAGAGAACACATTCAGCAATCTTGCTATCGGAAACACCTTGTGGTTTATTAGCAAGACAAGCAACTCCCTGAGGATGTACTGTCGAGGTTGGACACCATCTAACACAGTGTTTCTCAACCTTGACAATTTTAAGGCATGTGGACTTCAACTCCCAGAAATCCACATGGCTGTGGATTTCTGGGAGTTGAAGTCCACATGCCTAAAATTGTCAAGGTTGAGAAACACTGATCTAACATATACCTCTCCTCCTTTCAAACCCTCTGTGTGAATGTGTCTTCTAGTAGTCCAGCTAATGAGGAATGATGCAGTATGTTATACTAAAGGTCCTTAGTTTGATTATTCCTACAAGACAGAATTTTGCCAAGAGAAGATGCAAACATACTCACTCATTCGCCCAAATTGATACATCCATGCAGGACTTTTTTTGTGTGTCCATTCTCCTACTTTACCAAGAGAAGTGAGCAAGCTGGCTTTCGCAATCATATTTATCTCTGTTACTCCCACCCCTCAAGGGAGATCTGTTTATTAATGTGCCACTTCCCTTGATAAATTACTAAATAGAAAGAAAAGCCTTGTACTCAAGTCCTCGCTGCTCCTTCCCATGATTTATGCTTGCCATGTCAGCTCTGGCATTGGTTCCCATTAATTTGACCACTGTAGAAATCTTGATGTCCAAGAGCAGCCCAGGTTTTATTGGTGCAACCATTTAGAGACCCCTAATCTTTTTTTTTTCCCTTCAGGGTATAAAACTCTGCTGGAAGCTGTCAGTTTCTGCAAGATAACCTGGAGGTTTTTTTTTTTTTAAAAATCACAAATTAAGGCATCTGCATTTCATTACTGTCTGCTCTAGTTTGGATCCTCCAGATATTGCAAGATGTGGTGAAATTTCTTTGGTGTAGTTGATTTTTATATCCAGAATTGAACATTGTGGATTTAAGTTTCCACTAGAATCTGCTACGTGATGCATTCACATATACGTTAAAGTCACAGGGTTGATCTCAGACAATTCTACTGGCAAATTCCATTTTTCCCCTCTCCTAGTACAGGTTTCTAAGAAAGATGCAGGCAAATCAAAAGTTTGTTTTCCCTCTCTGAAAGGCTGCACAAACAAAAATATAAGAAGCTAAAAATATTTATTCAAATACAGACTTTGTCGATCACATTTGTAATGCATATATAAAAACAGGGTTACATTACAAATATTTATCATTTGTCTCAATTTGCTTGGAGAAATTGGGAGACTGCAAATACTAGTCCTCCTTTAGACATAGAAGCTGGATAGGTTACTTTGGGCCAGTCTCTCTCTTTCAGGCCAGCCCACCTCGCAAGATTGTCATTGTGGGGAATACAGGAGGAAGGGTCATTAAGCACAGCACCTTGAGTAATACAAAATAAAGGTGACAAATCAATCAATCTATATCCTTCTTTTATAATTGCCAAAATGTAAATTAAACACACAGGGAGGTTTTTTATTAGACTTCCACTATTCAACATCTCTGCTACCTAGTAATCCAAGACAATCACACACTTGTATACCAATCTTCAGTTTGCAATCACTGATTTCAGTTTCAAATGTACTTTCACATCCTAATTATGAAAAATATAATCTCTCTAATTTCCCAAAGTCAGATGGACTAATGAAATTGAAAGTTTACCTCCCAGTTGTCCCCACCTGTGTTTATTCACATAAGTCCCTCTCAAAGTCAAAAATACATAAACAAATCTGAAACTGCCCCTACCTCCTCCGCCATACTACTGGGACTTCTATGGCACAACCAGGAGTGCTGAGAAGAGCACAAGTAGTGTTGGGGCTTGCCCACTATCCTGCCCTGGCTCCCCCACTTTATTTCTCCATTGGATCAAGATTAAGATTGGATTAATCTGTAGAAATGCTGCTTCTATGGTGCATCATGCGTGGATAGAGAATGAAGGGGGGCGGAATATGAATAGGGAAAATATGGATGTAGGACAGGTATTATCAGCTCTGCTCTTTGAATTGTTAGATTGTGTTACAATTTGACATGTCAAGCAATGTCTTTTATGTCTATTTACATATACTAAAAAGCATACAGACGTGGTATGGATATAGACATTTTTCAATGCTAAATAACTAATCAAAGACCACATTACCTGCTTTGTGGCTAAATCCTTAGTTTGTCCCCTTTATTCTCATTCTGGGATATTATTAAGAAAACCAGAGGTCCATGCTGTCATTATCTAGCATTGGAAAAGCATCACCCCCACTACACACACACACACACACACACACACACACGAACACTGGATTGAGTATGCAGGATATTCTCATGGGCCACCCTCTGTGAACCTATATTTCATCGCCAAGAATCAACCAGTCATCTTTGACTTATGATGAATTTCTCTCTTACTGTTTGCAGTTGGTTAGAGTCTTGAAGTCTTCAAGCACCACTATCCTGCCCACTGGTTCTGAATCCAACCTTAGTCCAGTATTGTTCAACCAGGCAACAGTAAGTGTTCATGAAGTTTTACCAGTGGAAAACATCCCTCTGCTTGGTGGAAAGGACCCTTTCAAATTCCTTTAACTACTGCCTCAGTGGTAAAGGTTATTGACCTAGATTCCTCAATCTATCAGACACCCTGCAAGTTAACAAATACCATTGTGCCCGGTCCCACCCAGCTGATAAAGGATGAGAAGCTTTCAACTTGAGTTTTCCAGCTATTTTGCATAAATTAACTGAGAATAGTAATTTTCACTTGTGTGCCTTGCTCCCTGTTTAGACTGTGGCAAAGAACTACAAACATTACCTTTCCTTATAGTGTTTTTATGATGTACCATAATAGTGATTAATCTGTAAAAACATGGATCACCATGTTGTATACATGTTGATCTTGCTAATAGTGTGGGATATGATTGGATATCAGCATAAAGACAACATCTTGATATTGCTTTCTGGGAAAAAAATACTCCAGTTGCAAAACAAACCAAGAATAGTTGGGTATATAATTAAATCAAATTAAATAAAATATTTATTATGGTCATAGACCAGCACATCATATGTGTGTTAACAACTGAGGACTCCTAAGGTCACATTCCTTAAATACTTTTATTTTAGTCTAGGGTTGTGGCTCTAGTTCCTTAATCATTACAATACTATTTGCACATCTGCATGTAGTTATTCCACTTATCCAATAGTGCTTAATAGAAAATGGAAATACTGTCTCACTAATAAAGGCACAGGTACCAGCATTCACAGATGGACACAATGACAGTAGGAATGTTCTAATGGGAATTGGACTAAGATTTATGTGATGGATCAAAGTGTTTGGCTCTTCTATGAAGTCTCCCTCCTTCTGACATTCCATGGAAGCAAACATTAGACTTCGAACAAGCAGGATAAGAAGAGTGTTGATGCTTTTAAGTGTTGGTGTCAAAGACAACTCCTTAGAATATCGTGGACAGGTAAGAAAACAAGCCAGTGGACCGTCAAACAAATCAACCCAGATGTCTACTTGAGCCATAAATGACCAGGCTCAAATTATCCAACTTCAGACATATTTGAAGAGCTAGCTCTTTCAGGAAAGCTCTATAGCCAGTAAAGGTGAAAGGGAAGAGGATGACCAGCAGCAAGGTTGATAGACTCAGTTATAGTGATGATGAGTGCACCACTAAAAGACCCAAGTTAGGGATGGATCATCATGGAAAAAAATCTACCGTGTTTTCCTGAAAATAAGTCTGGATCTTATATTAATTTTTGCTCCAAAAGATGCATTAGGGTTTATTTTCTGGTTAGGTCTTATTTTCAGAGAAATACGGTACTAAATATGTCCATCTGGCTGACAATCTTAATTGGGGCTTATTTTTGGAGTAGGGCTTACATTACGAGCATTGTAAAAAATCATGCTAGGGCTAATTTTCCAGTTGGGTCTTATTTTCAGGGAAACACAGTATGTGGATGTCAGAAGTCAAAAATATCTGCCTCCTCCTCCTCCTCCTCCTCCAATTATCTGAGAACAAGGATGGTCATTTTTGTTTTTCCTGGACCTTTTATTCATTAGTCTTTCCCTTTGGATGGATATTATACCTCATAGGATAACCCATGTGCACCAAATTGTGCCTGCCCTAGAGGGAGGTGTGGCCTTAGTAGAAACTATTTGGCATTTGAAGATATAAGGCTCTTCCTTCTGGTAGATCTGGTCACTGTTACATTGCTGCCCTTGAGCCACACAACTGACTGCTCCAAAAACTTTCTACACCTATTAGATATAAACAGGTCATTCTCTAACCCAAAAAACCTGATGAGAGATAAGGACCATTAATGCAAAGAATGGAAGGCCTGTTAGATCTTTGTAAAGCCATGATCTGTATCCTGGTAGTGGTAGACATATTGCCCAAGGAAACTGGAGAGGTCTTGGGAATAAGGCCAGGATATCTGTTGAGCCTTACATGTAGGGTTAGCTACTTTCTTTTTAGTTAGTGTAAAAAGACTACCATTGTATTGTTCATGTGAGTTTATTAGGTTTTTAGTCTTTTTTTTACTTTGTTATTTTATTAGGTTTTTAGTTTATTTTTTATTTTACATTATATTATGTTTTTATGCATTGTTAGCTTCCCAGAGTCTTTATTTTGACATGGGCAGTCATATAAATCATTTAAATAAATATAAATGATCTCTTGTATACATGACCCAAGAGCAAGGGAAAGAAAAATTATTCCAGGAATTATTGTTGCATTTGTTGCAGTAATTTGTCTTCGTGTTTTATTTCTTTTACTGAACGATTATCTTGGTTCTATCTCTAACCCATGCCTCAGTGAAAGATTCCGTGAAGCCAACATCTGCTGTAACTATGGCCGTGACTATCATCATATCTTATCAAACTATTCTGATATTTTAGTTTCACTTCTAAGGAAGTAGATAGGGGAGAGTTTGGAGACAAACAATCCTTCATTATCTCTAAAATGGACAGATTAAGTACAAGGAAACAAGGTAATAAATGAGTACACATGTCAGGACGTTCTTGGACAGGGAAGTGACCTGCCAGCATTTTAAAAGATCATATAGGAACAAGAGTGCTTTTGTATATATAAAAATATTTTTTAATCATATACATTAAACCAATGAAAAATGGACACACTGTAGTATGCATGTTTAAAGTACTATAACCATCCCACAGTTGATTTTACTCCTGCAAGACAGATCCACTGGTCATTGTTGAATAGGTTTTTCTCTTTACCTGTTGCCCTCCTCTGTTTGTTGTTCTACAATATCCCCAATAATGCTTTGCTTTGCTTCCACCTAGGCTCAATCTCTTTGATGATTCTATCTAATATACTAACACACACGAATCAGGGGTATGAGGAGCATGGAAGGATATTCACACTACAATGTAATATTTACAATTATTTACAAAAAATCAAAACAATTAACAACCAAAATATTACTGAAAGTAATGAAGAATTGGTAGGACAAATAAATGAGGGAGGGAGGTTTGATTAGAACAGCTCTTAAAGCTAGCAAATTATTGTGAGGAAGCAAAATATGAAAGGAATGGACGGGAGATGAAAGAAATGGAAACCTGTAAAAACCAGTTAACTGACTAATATGGAGGTAACATACATTAGAATGAAAAAAAAATCAGTTGGTTGTTCACAAGAAATACTGTGGTTCTTCCTCCACATAGCTACATAAGAATAGATCCTGGTAATCAAGATGTATTGGTCAATGTATATAAAGCAATCTTTCAGTCAACCGTCAATCATGACATTTTCCCTGTATTCCCATACCAAGGTGTTTACCTGAACAAATGTCCCATCCATCCATCCCAAAAATCACCCCGAATTGTTCCACTTCAAGCCAGCTTCAGGTTCACCATGAGTTGGAGTACAGCTTATCCCAGTTTAGTGGAGACTCTTATAAGTGGAAGGACAATCATGCATCCATAGGAAACATCAGATTTAAACATAACTTATTTCTGTTCTTTAAAGCAATCCATTTAGTTAATGGCATTATCAAGCAGCTTTAAGCAATTACAACTACTTTTTATTTAGGTTTATATTTGTTTCGTATTGACTGGTATTTCTTGCCCTGTTTATATGCATACACATTTTTCTACCTCCAAAGTTATGCCTTTTCTTAATACTCTGAATCTTTTGGAAAAGAGCTGAAAGTTCAGAAAGGGCGAGTGAAAGGCTATCCTACAGGGCTTCACTTCACCTTCTTTGGTGCTTGATCAGAAAGGAAACAGGACTCACTCCTAAATGGTTGGATAGTCCTTCTGTGCTCCTGCTTTTGAAAATGAAGTAAAATCTTATTCATAAGACACCAAATCAGAAGCAATATTAACTTAAGCTGAAGCATGGGAAATAAATAAATCATCACAGTTCTGTATCAGGCAACTCCTTTATCGCTAAAAGAGCATGTGGCTGCCATGTGTAATTTTCTTTTGATTTTTTTTCCCTGTTCTGTAGGGTCACACTACTTGTTTATACCCCACTGCAAATACAATGTTCTGGCACAGGTGATGTCCTAAGAAACAAATTTCTTAAAGTCCTTTAGTTTTGCAGTTCAAAGTATTCCAAGATCCTTCTGGAGCAACACAAAAGCTGTCTGACAACCTTTAAAAATCATTAAGGCTCCTTAAGCCAGCATAAGTAAATGGGATTTTTGAGGAATCCAGGACTCAGCAAAGTTTTAGCCAAAAGATCAGAGGAAAGAACTTTGAGAGACACCTTGCATTGTACTTTCTGTTGAGTGCAGCAAAATTAAATTCCAACAATACAAACACTATTGTGATGCTACATCCATGACCAGCAACATGTATTAACTTATTTTTAAAATTGGTATCCATTTAACTTTGATGCCTCCTCCTTTTGCGATGACTAAAAGGCAGCGAAACACAAAGACCTTGAATTCATGTTAGTAAATCATATGCAACTGGATTTTGCCAGTATTGCCTATCCTCAGAAAGTGTGACATACAGAAAGTAGAAATACTACAGTGGTAGCCATTGTTATTCATCTGTGGGCAACTTTTTTGTGTATGTGGGGGGGGGGGGGATCATCCCAAGGATTGAAAACCAGAGTCACAAAGAATTATTTGGAGAGGGCAGCCTGAGGGGAAAAAAATCAGCCTTCCGTACTAGCAGCCTTTTAAAGTTACAGATGAACCTCCTCAGATTTAAAAGCTGACCTCATTTCTTTGGAGGTTGCTACGGTTTTATCCTCCTGCGTGAAATTAACATAAATGCAACAGGGCGGAACTGAAGTTTTACTCCACAGAGGCCTGCTGTGAATTCTTCTATGGCACATTAAAGGTTGAGTAGTTTACTGTGGCCTTCACATCAGCAGAGAAGCCATGAGCTGAAGGTATGGAGACATACTCTCTCTGAGAGAGGCCAATTTGATAAGAGAACAAATGAGGGAATCTGAATCATAGAAAATAAATTGTGTGCTATTTTATTTCACTAAACCCTATAAGCAAGAGGTATATGAGCACGTATACTCATCAACTTTCCCATAACCTACATGGCTAAAATTCAGTTACTTATCAAAGCTCATATCACAATAAAATAATTGATCTCTAATATGCTACTAGATTCTGCTTTGGGTTATAAAACACTCACATAGTTTAACCTACAAAACTATACTCAAAAGGTACCTTAAACTTACAACTTGGTTATAGTAACGCATAAGACTTCAGACACATGCGTTTCACAGTGGTTTTTCCCAATGGTATTGGCAAAGTCCTGGCAAACTTTCTCCTATTTAAGCCCAAATATTGCCATCAGTTAGAACTCACTCAACTGTTGCCTTATTTCCAGTTGTTCCCACCTTAAATATATTTGTGAAAGGAAGGAAGCTGGGGCATACAATCCAGGCACATTAAGCACTTGTTAGTCACATTTATTTAATGGAAGAGTTCTTAGCATTTTTCCACTGAAAACTGTTAAAAGTGCTTCAGCTAAGCTGACTTGTCTGTAGTCTCTCAACAACTTGAGGAGATCCTCCTCATAAAACCTGTACAAATTCTGCAAAACTAATTCCTTCCTTTCTTAACTGGTTTAAAAGACTGGAGCTGTTTGAAGCATGAAGTTTAACAAGCAAGCAAAACTCTAGATGAGAACTTTTTTCCTCTGTCCCTTCCCAGTTTCTGAAGAGGCGGTCCAGCATTTGTTTTTGTACTGTGTAAAGTGACCGTGCCCACTCTCATTTAGCATGGCAGACCCTTTCAATTTGCACATCTTAGCTTCCCAGTGTCTGCCAAGTTTAATGAGGGTCTTTGTTATCCAGAAGGACTGGAGTTTTAGCAAGACAAGCTGCACATTCTTTAAGAAGAGTTTGCAAAAGCAAGCGGGGCAGAGGTTGGTCCTATTATTTGTGCCATGTTACAAAACAGGGCCTTCAGCCACATGCAAGAAGTAAGAGGATGTCAAGTAACCCAGTGCTTTCAACAATCTTGTCTTTCTTAAGACACCTAGGTGCGTGCACACAGGGATGTTTTTATGATCAATGGTACAGTGTCATTCACCCACTCGAGAAGTGGGTCAGTCCAGCAAGAACATTCTTGAACGTGGATCTAGCCAGAGAAGGCTCTTTTACTCACCATCTACAGGGCTGAGGTAATCATGAAGATGCGTGGCCCCAGCTGCTGCTCCACTTTGCATGAGGAGGTCCCCATAAGGATTCGGGTGGCTGGCCATGAATGCCATCTGGTGATAGTAGTCTGCAGGGCTGGCTCCTGGTGGAGGATGGGGAAGGCCAAAGAGACTCCTCTCTTTCAGATGCTCATGAGCTACTGCACAGGGAACAGGACGGGGGGGGGGGGCAGAGGAGAGAATAAGGGTAAAATGTTTCCAGACCGCAAAATATCTGCGAAGTTGTTAGAATCTCCCTGTTCCCTGCCAAAACTGTGTAGTTGTAACTCTGACGTGTGCTTGCTCTGGACAAAAGTCACCAGACTGGGGGCCCTCTACATTCCTCTATTTCCGCAAATTTATAAACAATCTCTCATTTCTACCACCCCCCCTCCAAAATAATCCTGCTGTATGAACACAGAGTTCACAAGGGAGAAGGAAAAAGAGAGAAAGAGGGGGAGGAAGGGAATGGAGCAAAGGAGGGGAGGCTTCTGGATGCAGTAATGTTGTCGAAATTAACATCCTGCCTTTTACAAAAGAAAAAGACAGACAAAGCCTAGTTAATGAGAAGCAGCATAAGAAAATTAAAGCAGGGATCTAATACACTCTGTGTGAGTGTGTGTGTGTGTGGGGGGGAAAGAATGAGAGTGTTTTTTTTTTTAGTGTGCCTGGCAGTGGAAAACCATTTAGCTTGCCAGAACCAATTATCCTCACTTTTGCCCATTTGTGAATTTTCAAACTTGCCTGCCTCTATACCCATTTTACACTGAACTTATTTACAAAGGGAGGAGGAGGGACACACACACACACACACACACACACACAGAGAGAGAGAGAGAGAGAGAGAGAGAACTTTGAAAGCCAAGATCAAGACCCCTTTCTAATGCCAAATAATCATAACATTTCTTTTGCAGGAAGAAAGAAGATTCAGGGGTCATACTGAGAGGAAGAAAGACTATTAAGAGCAATAAAACACATCTGTAGCTTACTTAATGCAGAAGCTGGGAAGCTTAACACTTGCTAAAGGGAAAGGCCCCTGGGATCAACAAAACCAAGTCAGCAATGAGAGAGAAACTAGGTTTTACTAGATGCATTACATCTGTTTAGCGGAGGACAAGTCTGGCATCATCCAGTTCTTACTCTGCACAGGTGAAGTTCTAGCTTCATCCCGGATATACAGGAAGTGAAGATTAGATATTTTCTTTTGACTTTACTACTAAGTAGCAGATAAGCACCAATCTATAGAATCTTCCATATAGGAGAAGCTAGTCAGGAGGCTGCTTTTTTATTGAAATCCATTCTGATGCCACTTACTTTTGATTTTTTAAAGACCGTTTGCAAGAATAAATTAATGAACATGAATAGTATAGCTAACAGTATTCCCGATTATTATTTTAAATCTTCCACCTTTCCCTCCATTAAACAGATCTGCCTCCTCTTTTTCTCCTCCTCTTGACATTAGCTATAGTAAATACTTAAAGTATGTCTGGTAATAGATGGCAAATGGTGACATGTGATTTCTGGTCTACTTTTCATGTAGCCCCCCCTCTTCCCACCTCATTCTTCCCTTCGGATTCCTTGGTAATCTAGAGGTCAGACTGGAAAGTAAAACAAACAAATCTGTTCAGAAAGAAGGTAAGGGCATCATGCTTCCATATTATTACCAAGAAAACTGGATGGGTATGACAGGAAATCAGCAAGAGTCAAGCTTGATTAGAAGACTTGACCTTTGCTTCCCTTCATGAAGACAGATAACCAGATGTCGAGCAACAGTGAAAACTTTTGCCCTGCCAGCCTTTACACCAGTTCTAGAGAACATTTGGCCTGCAAGGCTGGTCACTTGGTTTGAGAATCTCACCCAGTATCCTTTCTCTCTTCCTCATCAGCCTGCTGCTGGCCAGTTGAAGAAGGTCTTAAACTGAACCATTGCTCTCCAGAATGGGACAATTTGCTGTGGCCATCTTGTTGTGTCCAACTTGCCACGGCCCTTTTGCTGCAGCCTTGGGACAACTCGTCATGAACGATTCCACACAGGATAACTCAATGCAATAAATGTTGTCCATCACTGTTTCTTTGACATTATTTTTCTTTGACATTATTTCCACTTTTGTCAATGGAAATAATGTCAAAGAAACAGTGGTGGCTAACATTTATTGCATCGAGTTATCCCGCGTGGAATTGTCCACAACGAGTTGTTCCACGGCAAGATGGCTGTGACAAGTTGGTTGCAATGAGTTGTACTAGAACCATTGCTCTCTGCTGTGATTATCCCTTTTCTTTGAATGCATACAATTCAAGGGTAGGCATGTATGAGTGTGAGGGCTACATCCATTCCTTCATGACCCAATCCTGTTGAACCATGTTTTGTCAATATTTTAACTTCCTTTTTTTGTCTTATCGGATATCATCATGAAATGAATCACAAAGTAAACAATGAAAAATCCATGGAAATCTATGATATAATCTTAAGTGTGTATGTTTCTGATCAGTATAATCCAAGAAAGATATTGTAGAACTGGGAAATATACAAACAAGATATGATATAGAATAATATTAATAGTGAAAAGAAAATGAAGAATATCAGTGGTGAAAAGAAAGTATAAAAGGGAAGTTTTCTTCCCTTTTATACTAGTATATTATAAGATATGTTGACCAAAACTACCTATGATGTAAGTTCACTCTGATTTCCCTTCTGTTGGAGAAAGGGTCAAAGATCAACCCACCCATCCTCCAATTTATTGGAGAATATGGGGAATTCTAGGATCATATACAGGAAGAACCTGCAGAGCAGCTTTGGGTTCCAAAAGGTCTCTTGTATGATCCAGCAAGGTTCAAGTTGTGTGATCCAAGAATTCCTGTGTCTGTATATACAGGGCTTTTTTTCTCGGAGAAAAGGTGGCGGAACTCAAACCTGGCCACGCCCTCATCAAACCCTAGGACCGCCCCTTTAGAGAACAGGAATGCAAGTAAAATTTGGGAGGGGCTATTTCCGGTGTGGGAGGGGCTATTTCCGGTGCGGCCGGCCCGGAAAAAGGTGCCGGAACGCGGTTCCGCCGCGTTC
>NW_015386910.1:449065-467548 GCF_001527695.2 Protobothrops mucrosquamatus | reverse complement strand
AAGTGGGGGTAAAGTGAAAGCAGCCCCAGACTTCCCTGAGCCATGAAACCTGCCTTAATACATAAGCCTTGAAAGAAATTCTCTTACATACACAATAAATTCTCTCTTTCATCAATACTCGGTTTCTCCCAGCAGGGTTGTGAATGTCTTTGATAGCTGCTTGAATCTATGTATTATGTAGTTCATGAGCTTTTTGAATCAATTCAGATCAAACTAGGAGACCAACATCTAAAGCCCATTAACAAGATCCAGGATTTGCATATCAATTTTGCCTATGGCTTATCTTGGAAAAAGTGAGTCCTTTCTGCCCCACAGAAAAGATGATGTCTACATTGGTCAAAAATGAGGATAAAAGGTGGTAGGATCCAGGTTTCACCAGGGAAGCCAGCTCTACCAAGAAATGGGTTGAGATCACCACTGCTGTATTTCATAGTCATTAAAACAAAAGCTATACCTGAAAATAGAGCAATGCTAGAAAATATCAAATCATTTTAAAAATTAGGGCAATTCATTACAAAAGAAGATTATTATAAACAACTTCTTCTCAGAACAGACCGTTTCATCTGATAATGAGCATTAGTGAAACAATCCCTAAAATGAACAATGTTCAATAATAATTGTGAGCAGTATCAGGTAGTCTACAGAGTTAATTTATTGATAATAAAGCTAGAGTGACTCAGGTGTAGAAGGATTGTTTTACAATTATGTTATTCAACAAAATGCATGTATTTTTTTCTACCATTAATTGTACGTAAATCAGCACTTCTAGTATCAAGATTATTTTGCCTTAGGAATTGTTTAAATACTTTTAAATCAATCTATTGCTAAACATTGGATTTTTATACAAAATTTACAAAACTGCTTAATGAAAGATAGTAACATTTTTAAGTTCAAACTTTTCTATTATTAATCCCTCATTTTTTCATCATCAGAGTTGAAGCCAGTGTCTTTCCACTAATTGGATGCATGTTTCAATACTTTCTCTTTCATCATTACAGAATATATTTCTCTATTATTAATTCTCCCTCACTGCCTGACACTCACATACAATTACACTTTTCCTTGGATCATTTACTTACATCTCTTCTGGGTTTGGGGCTGCAACTTTAAAGTTATTTGCTGTCTGACCCCCTCCAGCCATGAGTCATCCACCTAGACCTCCTGGTGCTTTTTACATAATGAAAACAGTAAAGAACAAACTATTTATGAACTAGAAAAATATATGAGCATCTATCTTTTGGATGTACAATAGCTATACCTAGCCCTTAGCAAGTTCCTCTCAATGCCTATTTTTTAACTGAGTCAGTCCAGAATTAGATTCAAAATGGATTTAAAGAACAGAGCTTCCTTTAGATAAATAATACGGGGTAAAACTATGTGATAAGCTTACTCCATGATACATGCCATCTTTTTAAAAATTTTAAATGCCTGGTCAGTTGTTTCTAGTGAATAAGAGGAATTTCATTAGGAACAGGATCTTTAATAATTAGAAGAAATGGTTTTATTGACTACATTGAAAAGTTCATTTTGGAACCTGATTCTTTACCAACAGCCTACGCTATTCTTGTGTAGAATGTTCATATGAGAACTGATTCTAGATTAGTCAACTTGGTTTGAATTCTGAGAAGTGACAGTGGATAAATGTCATGAAAGAAGTGTTTTGAGCTGGTAGCGTCCTATCCCCAAATAGTCTCCAAATCCTGGCAAAAGTGTGTGTGTGTTTGTGTGTGTGTGTTGGGGGGTAGCTTTGGGACGAAGATTATCAGGGATTGAGGCTGCAAAGCTGTGAAACCACTGTTAACATATTTTATCCTTTTGTCTTCTTTATTAAAGTCAGGCTAGAGTTTCTATCTATTCTTTGGGAAGAAAAGTACAGGAATCATTTGGGATAAACTATAGTTTGGGGCAGTTTATTTTGGAAAAATAGCAGAGGAAATAAAAGTATCCACCTTTTCACATTCCAGATTCAATCTTGTATCCTACAGGATGATTTATTACTGATAATTTATAGTGCATGGAATAAACATTAGATTAAAAAAGATAAGATATATAACCATTATTATCACTTTTTCTGTGTACACACTGGCACACATTAAAAATGAAATGTGTGTGTGTATACATACATACATACATACATACATACATACATACATACATACATACATACATACATACATACATATATATATATATATATATATATATATATATATATATATATATATATATGCAGGTCTTTAGTTATTCGGGTTTTCTCCCGCGTAGAATTAGAAGTGTCCTGGCGACGTTTCGACGAAGTCACATTCGTCATCTTCAGGCTGGTGTCTTCAGCTTCGTGCTTCTGGGAGTAGTGTGTGTGATCGCAGCTGTTTCTTCCTTTTAACTGCCAGTGGGGTTTGAGCTGATTGGGTGGGAGCTTGGCTGTNTTTTTTTTTGGTGAAGAGCCTGGGAACAAAAGAGAGGATGAGATCACAGGCTAAAGGATGAGTCTCACTTGGAGCCTAATTTGCAGCCATGAGAAGAAGGTCTCAGATTATTTCGCCAGCTGTCAAAAGTCTTCCCTGCTGCTGCCATGTTCTCACCTACCTGTCAATGTTGAAAGCCCCCCTGCTGGGTTGGGCCTAAAGTACATTCCTCCACAGACACAGAAATGCTCAGCAGTTGGCGTGCAATGGGGTGCAGGAATAATGCACTGGCAGTAAGATATATTAGGAACTGACACCTGACACATATAATCAGTAGGAGATCAGGAATGTCATTTATTTCCAGAAGTACCATCAGCTCCCTATGTCTTTGAGGTCTAAGAAAAGCAGCATAATTTTCTTAACATCTGTGTTTCCTTTGATGCAGCAAAATGAAATTGGAGCAAATGTATGATGTTTTAGTCAATGCCACAGAACTGAAGTATAGCAGACAGGCAAACCTGGCAACCTCTTGGGAGGAGAAAGAAAAAAAAAAGAAGCACCAACTTCCAGAGCAGCAGACGTCTCTCTTCCTGGAAGCCAAGATGGCTGGCAATCATTCCTTTACCTCAAATCTCTACTACCTTGTTGCCATTCTCTTGAAGCAGGTATGAACTAAATTTCAGGGACCTTATTCATATAATACAAAGTTCCTGGAGAACAAATTGGATTAAGCTCTTGACCATATTCTACCACCAAACCAAAAAGCTGGATATGTTGTTATTTGTTGTTAAGTTGGGTTTCTATTCAGTTGAGTGTTGCAATTTGGATAGACCTGATTTGGTTGCCTACACTGTACTTCTAAAAACTTTCAGATCAGCAACATTATTTCAGCATGCATTTCTTTAATAACATGAATCAACAATCACTGAATCATTTGATTCAGAATGGGAAATGGAAGGAAGGGAGGGAGGGAGAGAGAGAGAGAGACAGAGAGAGAGAAAGAGAGAAAGAAAGAAAACTTCAAAGCAAGAATTAGAACTGAAATCTCCGAAACCTAATTAAATTAATGTGGTAATGACAGAACTTTGATTCAAACTTAATAATGGTGATTTTTCTTGTTGTTTAATATGCCTCACAGCCCACTCTACAGGCATATGTTTCTATGCTACATCAAAGGAAGTAAACAATCTGCTTCAGCCTAATATCCTTTTTTATCTAATTATCTTTCTTACAATGATCTTTTCATTTGAAATTCTACAAGCTCTACCTTTTTGCACAAACCTTCAGCAATGGGGCCAGAGCCTGACTATTTAAATGTTCTTGTTAGTGATTTTTAATTTAAAAAAGAAAGCATGAAAGATATCTGTATATATAAACATTAGTTCAGCCTATTGCTGAGATAGGCAATTTTGTAGTCCTCAGATGTTCAGGGCTTCAATTCCTACCTATCTTAGCCAACATAAAGAACAAATATTGATGTTAGGCAAGAAAAGGAGGAACTTCCCATTGATCTCAACTGTCAAAATAGTACATTATACTTTGTGGGTTTAGGACATGAGTGAATGACTCTAGGCCCCAACCCTGCATATCACCTCAGAAGTATCCAGGACTGAAAACTGGTAACTGGTATCCTGCCATTTTGAAATGGAAACACATAAATACTGCAAGTTATGTCCTAACAAGTAAAAAACAAAAAAACGAAGATGTTTCAATTACATCTCCCCTAGTCCACATGTGTGATGGGACCCCAGTCTGTTCATGAGTTTCAGTCTAGCTGGCAAATATTAAGTGTAGCTCTTATTATATTTTATACTTATAATTTCAATTTAGAAAGCAACACGAACTCAAAACCAACTCTGTGATGTACAATAAAAATTAATACAGTAGTTAAAAAAGCAGAACAATGTACAAAGAGGAAACTTCATATAACAGAAAGAAAAACATTTATTTTGTTTAATTTATATGCTGTCCATCTCACTGTCAGGTGACCCTGGGTGGCTCTCGCAATCGAACCAAACAGTTCCCATCAAATGAGCATACCACCAACCTACCCCAAAATTTGGGGGAAAAACAGGTTGTTCAGAAATAGGAAAACTCTAGGACATCATCAGTTTGTTTAAGGAACAGAGTTCGCTTTTTTATGTGAACAACAAGGCTAGGTCAAGAAATAATTTCCTTTTGTTCTTTGAATACATAAGAAAATAATAATTAATTAAAAAATTGGAGGCTGCCTGACTCCAACATCTCTGGAGAGCTTGCATTAAAAATAAGAAAAAGAAAAAAAAGAATGAAGAGAAAGAAGATCCAATGTGTCCAGACAAACAAAATCTCTCCAACATAAGACACAATTGACAAGACCTCACAAACAACCTACTGAAACATCTGGGAGAACAGTTATGTTTTTAAAGACTTCTGGAATGCCATCAGGGTGGGAGCCACATGGATCTTGGGGATAATATTATTCCCAGGAGCAGATGTCTCCGTAGTGAAGGCTTGCTTCCTGGATCCTGAAAGATGGCATTGTTTGATTGAAAAGGCCCAAGGTGCACCAACTTAGTATAGGTAATCCTCGACTTACAACAGTTCATTTAGTGATTTTCGCAGTTACAACGGGACTGAAAAAAATGACTTATGATCGTTTTTCACACTTACGACGGTTGTAGCATTCCTCATAGTCACGTGATTTACATTCAGATGCTTGACACCTGATTCATATTTATGACGGTTGCAGTGTCCCGGAGGCCTGTGATCCCCTTTTGCAACCTTCTGACAAGCAAAGTCAATGGGGCAAAACTCACTTAACAAATTTCTCACTTAAAAAAATAAATTTTGGGCTCAATTGTGGTCATATGTTGAGAACTACCTGTTGTGGCAAGATCTCTTAAAGGCAAAGGATGGGCCATGGTGGCTAGGCTCTTTAATTATAACCCCTCAATATGCAACTGCAATTCTTCAGTAAACGCCAAGTAAACTTAACACAGTAATACAGAAATAAATAGCACACACGAAGCATCCACACTTAAATCGCCCACTGACCTCAGAAACAAAGTAGTTTAATATGACCATTGAAATCAGTGTGTTTAATGCTGGTTGCAATTAATATCCAAAAGGACTATGCAGGTAGCCCTTGACTTACAACAATTCATTTAGTCACCAAAGTTACAACGGCACTGAAAAAAGTGACTTATGACTGTTTTTCACACTTATGACCATTGCAGCATCCTCCCACGGTCACAGGATCAAAGTTCAGATGCTTGGCATCTGATGGTTCCTTATGATGATTGCGCTGTCCTGGGATCATGTTATAACCTTTTGCAGCCTTCTGACAAGCAAAGTCGGTGAGGAATCCAGATTCACTTAACAACCATGTTACTAACTTAGCAAATGCAACGATTCACTTAACAGCTGTGGCAAGAAAAGTCATAAAATGGGGCAAATGTCCCACTTAGCAACAGAAATTTCAGGCTCATTTGTGGTCATAAGTCGAGGACTACCTGTAGTCCGTTTATCCACCCACCTACTGACAAGTAGGAATTTTGTGTTATAATGGAAACAGCCTCCTCTAGCTGAAGGAAAGGTCTGGGCCAGGCCCCATCTCTCATTCTCTTGACACACATACCTTAGTTTCTTAGGCAGACATTTATCTGTATACAAATACCATTCTGCCTGACCCCAAGATCACCCTGTTTCCATTACAGCATTGTTGTAAGCTCAACCAGACTTGCTTCAGCGCCAGCCCCAAACCATCATTCCTTTTGCGGAGTGGTAATAAAGAAATCACTGTTTGAAACTGACGAAAAGCAGATTTCTTAACTGAGTAAACCCCAGTCGTTTGGTAATGAGATTCAGTTATAAAATTGTTTCTAGAAAGAGATATCAACTCATTGAGATGTACTTTGTGAAGTCACTGCTGCAGTACAATATCACCTCAGGCAAACTCCAGTTATTGGAGTTTAGTTTGTAGTGTGTGTGTGTTTTTTAAAAAATTGTATTTGTGTGTGTGTTTTAGCTGAAAAAGCAAGAGCATTGCTTGTATCAATCGATTAACTATAGGAGGCAGAAAAGTAACCAACACTTTTACTATTTTGGATTGATTACTATATATAATGCAGATTTTATATGTGCAATCTTACAAGAGGAGCATGGGAATTAATTCCCCTATTGTTTGGAGGAGCTCTTCGGATTTCTATACTCGTTTCACCACAGCTATCAGAAAGGCAAGGCTGATCTAAGGAATAATTGAGAGGGGTGCTGCTCTCATGGAGCCTCAGCAAGAAATCACAATTGACAACCTTCTAGACCAGAGGTCCCCAACCTTTTGGGCACCAGGGACCGGTACCATGGAGAGAGATTTTTCCACAGACCGGAGGGTGTGTGGTTTTGTGTGCTGCCTGCATTCCACGGATGGGGCTTTGCTTGTTTGTGTAGACTGGTTGCTGGCATGCTGTGGTCCGGTACTGGTCCATGGACCGGGGGTTGGGAACCCCTGTTCTAGACTATTATAACATAGGAAGGACTCTATGGCCTTATGCAGCTTCCCTTAAACTAATGCCTTCTAGACTCACTAGAACTACAACTTCCATCTGAAATTTCTAGATTGCTATCAGTAATGCTGGCTTGGAACTGTGTTCATTGTAGCCTCAACACATCTGAAGGGTGCCAAGCATTTGCTTCTTTTTCTCGGACTTCTGAAGGTCCTCTGCTTACCAAAATATGTTTCTTCCTTATGAGCCCTAATCTGAAAACCATATTCCAGAATGCTTCCATGATGCCAACAATTTTTTTTTATTCATAGCCCTCCTCAAAATTTACTTTTCCTTTCATTACGCCTTGGATCAATAAAACCAAGTGTCCTTTGAGTAAAACTCATCTCCAGACAACTTTGTAGATTATGTCCATCTGGTTTTTTGGGGAATAACAGGGAAATAGTTTGCTATTGCTGTCTTCAGTGGTATTGTTGTTTACTTTCTGTTCTAGTGCTTAGCCTTGATATTCCCTGGAGTTTTCTCATCCAAATATTATCTAAGTCCCACTTTGTCATGTGCTACCATAAATTGAGATCATACTTAGTTTATTTACAATTAAGTGTAACTAAAACTATATTATGTTCTGTTTGTAAACAGAGTAAACACAGCAAATGTAGAAATATATGCCCAATCTTCATTTAGTTTATTTTTAAAGTACATTTTCCAATATTTTTCTTCTTTTGAGATATTATCTTCCGGACTTTGATTAAATTATCGGACAATAAACAAATAGCAGAAAATAGTTTTCTCAGTTCTCTTTGTTTTTCCTGCTCCTCAACTGGATCAGTTATTACTTAAGATACCTGTGTGTTTCTTTATGAAATCAATTTGCTGTAAGGGATATTCTATTCTTTTGAGTTTGAAGAAAAAAATGTTAAAAATGACCTTTATGTCTAAAAGTAACAGTAAGACTGCCTTATTAAACTCAACCTATGTGCTAGTAACCTTGATCAACATTTCTTCTGAGCACTGTGCAAAGTATGTTTATTTAATTATTATGTATTAGTTAAAAGTATAATGATTAAGTAATTATTCCTTGGGCCTGCAATATGAGAAGAGAGGAAATGAAAGAATACGTAAATGGATGAATAGGTGAAGAGGACAGTGGGGAGTAAGGGAGCAAATCTGGGCCCCCTCTGCAGAAAACCATCCAAATATAGTACACATGTGTATATTCCTGAACCCATGCATTTAAGATTATGGCTGTTTCAAAGAGAAGTTGAAATAAACAAAATTCAAATTTTCTTTATGTTCTGAAATTTCTGCAATGGATGCATATGAATTTTACCATTTAGCAGTGGACAGAGCTCTTATTTTTGCACAGCATAATGTTTATGGTAGGCTGTCAGCAAGTAGCATGATGTCAGCCACAATGTTAGCCAAATAGCTATTATAAGCTATGTTCTTTACATAAAACATTCAACAAGTTTTTTTTTAAAAAACATGCTTAGTCTAAAGTAAAAAAAACCCCCACACCATTTAACTCATTTAAAGTGGAATATGACCTATTTTTAAAGACTTTTGAATATAGTCCTTCACGAATCTTTGCTGTTTGCAAGTTCCTGAAATTCCCTGCTAATTAATTATAGATTATATTGGACTTACCATCCTTCTTTAGGAGGTAAATCCTATATAGCTCAATGGTCTTACTTCCAAGACTGTATGTAAGGAATTGCACCATGAAAATCTTGTGAACTTCACAAAACATAACAGCCAGTTTGATTGATTAGCAGCCAGAGAGAGAAAGAAAACAAGATGAAAAACTGAGCAATTCCAGCATAAATAAGAACTTCTTAATTAGTATATTTTGGAACCTGGCAAAAAGATTTTTTTCTGCACTTAAGTTTGGGATCTATAAATAAGGAAAATACAAAATGTATTGCTCAGCATAATGCTTAATACAGCTACATAAATATACTTTAAGAATTAAACAGCATCAGTACTGAAAATCCTAGAGAAAATCCACCCATGTGGTCACTAAGAGTTGACACCAACTTGATGGCACATGATCAAACAACCAGTATGGAAAAAGAGGGGAAATATGAAATGTAAATTATCACTATTTGAATAAAGTGATCCCAATTTGACTGAGATTCTGCTCTCTGTAAAAAAAAAACAAAAAACCAACTCAAATGTGGATTTCATCAAACAACCAGGAGCATTACTTCTATTCTTCCCCTAATCAAAAATATAATGTATTTCAGAAAGTTCTAGAGAATGTAAAAGAGGATAAAAACCCAAACCAATCCTGATCTTGCAGAAAGATGAAAGTTGTGGGGTTCCAGAGTTGGATAAATCACCAGAGTTGGATAAATCATACAACTCTAACTATTGTAGCATTCTAGAGATTTGCCATTCAACCTTTATTTAAACATATCCATTCCTGAAATTTGAAATCAAAGATTTGGGGTTCAAACAAATTTGCTCCATCTTTTGAAGACAGAAGTATTTCACTTCCCCTTATCTGTCATTTTTATGTTTATGTTTATCACCTGTCTATTGTAATTATTTTTAGTTGGTCTGGCTTTTATTGTTGTTATTTATGATGCTTTTGTCTAATGTTGGATTTTACTAGGGATATTTTAAATTGTTTTACTACCACTGAGAGTCTTTTTGATTGCAATAAGATAAAAATTACATAAATATGTAAACAAATAAACATTGATGCTTGTATCAATGATGCAATCTCTTGCTTGTTCAGGTAGAGATGGAATAAGTTTATCAACAAAATTTATTTTGCTATAGACACTATATATTGTCTAGTGTCAAGGTTGGAGCCAAGAGAACACTCAGACTATAAATTTGTACTTGAATCCCACTCCTGAATTAGCAACAACTCTATATAGAGCTTACAGAAAAATTCAGCTGAATAGTTCCAACCCAAATGTAATTCTACTCAAATATATGATATATATGATAGGATGCTTAAAGCTGCGCCTGTGTCAAATCTGGGTCTGAAAAGCTCTAAATAGTTTTTTTCCTTTAGTTCTTAGAACTAGAGCATTCCTACCTTTTCAATCAATCTGTTATTGCCCTATTGTAGTTAAAATTAATCAAATGGAAAAACAGCTTCTTAAACAAGGTTCTAATCATTACTTCCTTTAAAGTGGCAGGAACTCGGCTACAAGGAGAGGCATTTATGATCTCAGTAATCATTAGTAGGCTAGAGACATTAGAGTCCCTTATAAAACAAGCTAGAAAAAAAAATAACACGCAAGTGTTGGTGTAAACAGGTCCAAAAAGCTTATCTACTTCCTTAGAAGATAAACAGTAAGACTACCAAAAAGATGTTATTAGATAATATAACAGAAGACTTAAGCATACCGAGTAGCATCCAATCTGGCATAAATCCAAGCAACTGAATTTATGCAAATTTCTTCAGAGAATACTAGGGGACTGGCTGGGGCCATGAGTATCTGTGTCATTTGTATGATAGCCACAAAGAGATCCACTAACTAGTTCTCCACAAGAGATTAACTAATCATATCTTTTGCTCCCTAAATAAAAGAGCATATCTTTGTTATGACATCTATATTGTGTCCATATTATGTGGATTCATCAAACTACAATTGCTGATATTCCTGGCTTTTCATCCTTTTAATTACCGTTATGGAAAAAAAAAATGCTTGCCCATATTTTTGGGGAATCTGGTATCTAGAATTGAACATATTTCAGGTGAAGGCTACTCAAAGTGAGCAAAAACTAAAGACTGCCTTGAAGTATGCTTAGCTGCTGCTAACTTTATGAACATGCCCATGTGCAGTTTTCTTGGCAGCAATGTAAAGTGGGTTGCCATGTTTTCTTTCAGGAAACTTTTTAATATATAATTTCTCAATCTAGCCTACAGCTTGGAATTTCCCAATGCACTCTCATCTGAATACTAACCACTTTGATTATGCTTAATTTGTGGGATATTAGACAAAGTCAATCAACTGCTGCCACCGGCTGTAGGCAAACAGAGTGTCACTATTATTTCCTGTAATTTGAATCTTATAATGCAATTTAGTGTTAGTGTGATTAGAATGGGATTAGGCTGGTGAACAATTATACTGCATTGCTGGCTGATATTTAGATTGCATGCATTTCTGTTGGTTGTCTTGCAGCAGTGCTTTTAATTGTCCACTGGTGCTGTGAGGGAAGCCTTGTAGTCCAAAATACAATTCCAATTGCATCAAAGATATGACTAGTTGCCCCACAACCTAGGTCACCTGGACATGAATTTCTCCTTGAAAGCAATTCTTTCATGTCGGAATACAAATACAGATCCTATTGTAATCAAATGCAGGTGATTAGCTTGGGGGGGGGGGGGTGAAGACTGTTAGTCTAGTGCAGGGGTAGGCAACCTTGGTTCTTTTATGACTCGTGGACTTCAACTCCCAGAATTCCTGAGCCAGCGAATTCTGGGAGTTGAAGTCCACGAGTCATAAAAGAGCCAAGGTTGCCTACCCCTGGTCTAGTGGATCTGGCAAAAAGGAACCTTGCTTTCTTCCCATCAGGCCTTTCCCCGAGCCATTTTTATATATGATTTTTATTCTGCCTTTATTATTTTTCATAAATAACTCAAAGTGGCAAACATACAAAATGCTTCCTCCTCCTTCTATTTTCCCCACAACAGCTACCTTGGTGGGCTGTTGGTTTGAGCTGAGAGAGAGTGACTGGCCCAAGGTTTGCATTTTGACGTAAATGGGTGCAAAGCACTGCTTTATTAGAAACCTAATAAAGTCAAGGAACCCTTGATGAATTTTAAGATTGCTTTTCAATGTAGTTTTGCCCTAATAATAAAGGACAATGAAAATTAAGACAGAGATCCAGAAAATTCATAAGAGAAGGACTTGGTATACATGCATGCAAATCTATACTTAACTAGGAGGGCAGAAACAATTTGTGTGCTTTGGTGATTAAGAAAACCACATATTAGGGGATATTATGAGAAATGTAAATGATGAATATCAGGTTTTGCTTTGGGGAAGGTTAGCCAACCAAACTGAACATTTTGGTGGATTAATTAACTTGTTTTGTCTTACTACACAGCAATTATCTGCAATCATCTTTTGATTAGTTCTAAAAAATGCTGAACTTAATTTTTGCCTGTTTTGAAAGAAAACACAAAATCATTTAGTGTCAGCAGATAATCTGCAACCATGGCTATTAAATTGTCTACAGAGTTCAGTATTTCAGAGTTTCCAGTGAGGTGCCACATTTTACATGTAAAAAAGAAAAGTTCTAAGCATCCTTATAGAATAATCCAAACTATGAGATTCTAATGAGGATTTGAGGAATTTGAAAAGAGTCATATATAGAGAGAACTTCTGAATTATAAAAGGAATTTTTGCTTCCCCCCCCAGACAAGAAAAACTAAAACCACCAAGGGAATGTGTATATATTTTTTCTAACATCTGGGGAAGCTTCTTCAGTTATTACTTACACTGGGGTTGGTGATCCTGTGACTCTCCAGATGTTTGTGACCCTCCAGATGTTACTGAAGTACATGTTCCAGCCAATATGTTAATAGGAATTGAAGTCCTGGAGGGCCACATGTTCCTTACTAAATTAACCACCACTTAAAATATCTCATTTTGTCTAGATTTTGCCCAATTAATGAGTGTAATAATAAAATCATCTTATGACCCATCTCCTGAGTGCCAAAAGATAAAGTATCTGAATTCAAAGGACAAGAAACTTACAAGGGAATGGGTGAAAAACAAGACATAAGATTGGCTGGCCAAGACTATTTTTCTTCCTTTTATACTTCCTGTTATTGGTGCATCTTAATGTGAGTGATTTAAGAAAGGTTTTAAACATTGGATGCTGAAGGAGGCAATATGTCCCAAAATATCATGCCGATCAAAGTATGCCAGCATAAGAAGTTGGTATTGTAGGACATCTGAAACTCCTGCAAAGGCTTCAGCTCAGAGTCTGGCATCACCATATCTCCTTTTTCCTTCATGATGGTTAATTTTCACCTGCTCTTGACATGCATATGAGCAAAGGCAAAAGTAAGAAAGAGTAGCAGTTTGGGCATAAAGAGAAAAAGGAACAAATGGGCCATGGATCAGTAGGAAAGAAGTAGGCTGATCTAGGGTACTATGAGCTTCCCAACACCATTGAGTAGAAAGAGGAAAGGCTCTTGGAAGTAAGTGTTCCCTTCTACTTTGTTTCTCATTCTTTTCTTCTTCCGAGTTCCTGTTCCCTGTTCATGAATATTTTTGCACAACCTACCATGTATGCAGGAGATGAATTGTGACCAACGTTCCTAAATTTAAATCTTTACATTTGAAATAAATAATTAACAGCAGGTAGATACTTAGAATTAACTTTTCATACACTCTTCCTTAACCTGAGAATAAGCGGAAGTACGATTCAGAGTCTGCCTGCTGTGAGTAGTATATATTATCCCCCTTTCTAGCTAGCTCCATTTATTTCACTGCCTTCTTCTCCTTTTAATGGCTAAATAGTCAGATCCACACCTAACTCCTTCCCATTTCTTGTATGGCACTGCTATTAATTGATCACCATCTTTTATAGCAATCTATAGATCTATAAAAGCTGTAATTCCCAGAATAATCCCAATATATCTGAAAAGAATGAGGCTGGAGATTGCTCCAGTGATTTACCCAGTGCTTTTTTTCTAAAAAAAAAAAAAAAAAAGGTGTGGGAACTCACACACGTCATACAACCCACCTTGCCTACCCTACAAGGTTTCATCCAAAAAAGGTGCCGGAACTCCGTTCTGGCCATTCTATGAGAAAAAAAGCCCTGGATTTACCATTGTAGAAATAGTTTGGTGTTTTCCTTGTGGACTTTTTATTACCCAAAAAACAACCAAGCTCAGAGAGCACCAAGGACTCCTCATCTCAACCCTGAGCTAGAAATATTCTCCTCTGTTGGCAGAGTTACAGACCAAAAACATCCCAAAGTAAAGATTGGCCTGATCATGAGGCTCTTCTTATGGCCTTCCTAAAGTGCAAAGCTGTTACAACTGTTTCCATGTTGTTTTTATTTTTCGAGGCGCAAGGTAACAAGGAGATAAATTCAGGCTTTGCATAGTCAGGTCATGTGTGTGGAACTATAAGAAGAGGCAGGCACAATGACCATTAAGCAGAAGCAGATTTAAAAGATTGGCCACAAAGTAAAAACAAAGTAGAAAACTGCTCCTTTTCATGTTATTTATGTATTAACCACAAGTTTGCATCCTTTGCTCTAGCAGCAATAATTTTGACCATGTGGTCACATTGTGGGATCTTATTAAAATTTTTTAGCCACTTCCCATTCCACATCTGGCTCATACAGACAAGCAAATCTAAAGAATTTCTAGAAACCATGCTAAGGGAAGTTCTTTAAAATGACATAACTGGTGTTATAGCACCATACCACAAGAAATAGACTAAGGATCCAATCTTCTCCATACTTACTCAAGAGATAAGCTCATCTGATTTCAGTGAAAATTGTTACCAAGTATTTATGCTTAGGAATGCCGATTAAGCGTATCAGATATTATGCTTTGTTATTAATTCATTCCATTATCAACAGTTAAAATAACAGCGTGGTGCAAAATCAGTGACTCTGACACATGGAAAATATAAGTATGCATCTCAGACTTAGCATCAAATTAAAGGTCTCCAGACATCCGTTCAAAAGAATTTTGAACAGCCAAAACACAGTACAGATGTGAAGATTAGTCTGATCAGCACCCAAACCTTCCTCTTGATTTTTCCCCCAAGAGCATATTTTGTTGAGTGAAATTCTGGCAAAGCATCCAGATCCAGACCTCTGCCAAATCAGGCTTGCTGTAACCACAGACCACTTGGGTGGTCTTACACTAGACTAAAGTGTATACAGTCTTTCAAACCACATGGTCTAGCAGTCTAATTGGGTTGACTCATCTCTTCCTAATTTCAAATGTTTTCATCATGAAACCATAGAGGATCTTCTAGAGAAGACTATGTTCCTCAGTGATGGTTAATCCCATGGAATCAACAACAATGAAAAATAGTGATGTGGCCATTTCTAAGATCTCTAAAATGTTCCTAAAGAGCAAGCTAAAACTTGTTTCCCATTGTCATTGGCCAATGGATTACTTGTAGTGTCAAACAATATATTAGTTCCAGAACACATCAAGGCTTTTAAAAAGAATTTCAACATGATTCAGTATGCTGAATTTGCGAATTTCAATTCAGTTTCAAATATTGTTCCATAGTAACACATATAAAAAGCATGTGAAGTTCACGTATGAGCATAATTTTCATATAAACTAGTGACTTGCATCTGTAGTTAGAAAACAGAGGCTGTATTTTTGAATGCCATATTTGAAGAAAATCTTAGGGATTAATACCACACAATTTTGATAGGGGTTTGAATTGTCATCACAAAAATAAACATTTCTGACTTTAGGCTTTGGCTTCGAACGAGACACAGCTTTTTAAGAAAATGGGCCTTTTTGTTGTTGTTTTGTATTATTATCATGAAAACCATTATAATTTTACCTAGGGCAGTCTATTCCTTTCAGTACCATTCCAATCCATATCAGAAGATCTGTAGCTATTCCTGGGCAAAGCTAAAATTAAAAAAAATGATGTGTACAAACATCCCAGTATTTAACGAGTTATTAACTTTCAGCACATATGTACAAAACAAAAAAACAAAAAACAACAACAACCCAATGCTTAGCTTATTCAGTGTTGACACTGAGTCTTGAAGGAACTCCAGTTCTGAAAAAATGAAGAACCATCAATCAAAAGAAACTAAAGATTTTTTAAAAACAAAAATGCTGTAGAAGAATGTGCAACAATGTATAATGGAACTTTGCTGGGATATTGTTGTGAAATTAAACTGTTTTACGAGTTTCCTTCTATAAAAAGTGACTTTAAAGCAACGGGTGTCCCCCTTTTAACCTATGCTTAGAGATAAGAAATGGTAATTGTTTTCTTTCCCTCCTTAAACTTGGGAAACTCCAATGCAAAATACTTTAAAGAAAACATAAGAGGACGGACTGCATGATAATTTATTTTGAATTTGTTATAGCAAGGTGTCCATTAATTTACCCCAAACTTTGGGAAATCATTACTCTAGAAAATATTCAATAGCAAAAGTATAATTTTAGTACATTTTAGCTCCTGTGAGAGTTTATCCACCTATTTTGAGTAACAATTCTAATTCTCACCCCAAGGGCTGAAAGTATGATCTTGCCCTTTCAGTGACAATATTAAGACATTGCCGTGCTCCTACAATCAGTAATTTTAAAAAAGTTGAGAGTGACAGAGTTTCTTAGCTAGAATGGGCTAATAGGCATTGTAGCTGTAGAGTTCTGATAGCTATTGTCTTAGGACTTGGTAGAAAACTAGATTGGGGAAGCCTAGCAAATAAGACAGTGTCAAATTAGAATGACAATATACAAAGACTGGAAAATGCTAGCATGACAGAACAGATATTGAGATAGTATAAATTTCCCACAACAGGCAGAATGTGATGCAGAAAACGATTAAGTAGTGCCTAATGTAAAATTGTACAGTGCTATAATTTAAAATACATATTTATTTTGGCATGTTAACATACAGGAAGAGGTAATGCAAAATTATAATATTCTTGTTGTAACAATGCATTTTAACTGGAAAGAGTAATGCAAGAGTTTAATCTTGCTGGTAAAACAGCACAAACTATTCTGAAAGAACACTAGGAAGATTTGTCTCTAATGAGGGGTGTTTCTTAATATTGATTTTATTTTTTATTTTATTCAAAAAAAGTTAAACTACAAAACACCAAAAAAAGTTTAAAGAGGCAAACAAAGAAAAATATAAAATAAACAAGACATTAAAAAGTGCATTAAAATTAACACATATACACATATTATCCCCCCTGTTGAATACTGATTAATATATTACAGCAATATTAGTTTCTCACCCCTTGCAAAACAGCCCCCCAAAATTTTAAACTACTAAACTACTAATTCTACTTGCAATTTATTAACCTGTCTTCTATATACTAATGACAAAATAATTAATAGGATGAACAATAATAAAGACAAGATTAAAATTTCAAAACCCTCTGTTAATAAACCGTTATTATAATCAATTCATAGAAAATTTACCATGGCTTCTTAACGATCCAAAATCACCCCAAGGATCAACACTGATTCATCGTGGATCAAATGTCCATGTTTGTTTCTTAATAGCATCGCTTATCAATTATCCAATTAAATATAAGTCCAATCTCCAAAGCCAGTCTATCTTCCCAAAAAAGTCCAGATGAAATTGTTTCCCAGTTACGTGCTATAAATCCATTCCCCAATGTCCTTCAATCCACTTCAAAAAGACCAATCTGTCATTTATCCACTCAGACAGCTTTCTGCTGTTGTATAAGAAAGCAGGCTTGAACTTCAGGGACGCTTATGGAGTCAACACAGTTAATTCTAAGTCTGAGTCTATACTTCTTACCAGCAAATCTATTGCTTTCTAATCACATTCCTTTTGCAGGTTTAATTTATTTCCTGTTACTTTTTTCTCTGAATGTTTTCCACAGCCTTTATGAGTTCATCAAACTTTTTAAACTAGCTTTCAGCTAAGAATTACCAGTCTTGTTACCAGTCTTTTTTGAGTGTCATCATGGACACTCATTCCCTGTTTGTAATCTGATATGTTGTTACCAGACATGTTACCAGTCTTTTTTGAGTATCATCATGGACACTCATTCCCTGTTTGTAATCTGATATGTTGTTGCTCTATGTAGTAGAGAAGAGAGTTCTTCAACGCAGAATAAAAAAAAACAGACAAAGGAGCAGGGGAGGTATTTTCTGGATATTTTGATCCAAAATTTAAAAAAAAAGATTGAGAAAAATAAGCTCCAAACTTTTTGCAAATTGTTAAAATATAAAATTCATGTAGTGAATGCCCAATAAAAATCTAAATCAAGTAAAAGCACTTTCACTATCCAGAACAACAGGTGATTTTCCATATGGAAAAGCAGAAGTTAATAAAAACAGCCAAGTAAATCAAAGGAAAAAAAGCAAGAAGAAGAGATAAAATCCAGCAGGGGGGTGAAATAAATCAGCATTCAACCAGCCAGTTAACTTTTAAAGATTAAAAAATAAATCAAAACAAAAATTGCAAAAAGTGAAGTTAAAACCCAGGCCAGCTTATAAGAATGATCTGCTGAGAGGAAAAGGTGGATAAAAAACTAATGACTTTCTGGTTGCTCCCAAAGGGAACTGCAATATTCAAGATTCCCCATTTTGGGCAGATCCACAGCCATCCAAAAGTTGTCTTGAGTCATTTCTAAATGACCCCATTCAAATCTAGGGAGCAACACTGCCAAAGAACCAACTTTGGCAGCAAATTCAGCAAATTGTCAGCAGAAGAGAGAAATTTTCCTACTGGGCAGCAGCCATTTTGGGGAGAAGTCCCTGATTTTATTTATGTTGATCAAATCATCAACCAGATATCCTAATCCCTTCATCAATGTGAATGTCTTAATAGCTATATATATATATATATATATATATATATATATATATATATATATATATATATATATATATATATATATATATATATATATAT
>NW_015386910.1:423211-448900 GCF_001527695.2 Protobothrops mucrosquamatus | reverse complement strand
AAGGAGGGGAGATCCGGGATCACCCGGATCTCTGGGGGCAGCTCGTTCCAGAGGGTGGGTGCTCCGACAGAGAAGGCTCTCCCCCTGGGGGTCGCCAGCCGACACTGTCTGGCTGACGGCACCCTGAGGAGGCCCTCTCTGTGGGAGCGTATCGGCCGGTGGGAGGCAATCTGTGGCAGAAGGCGGTCTCGGAGGTATACAGGTATACATCACTCACATGAGAATAAAAGCAACCTCTGAATCAGTTATCATTGCTCTATTAATGATTCATTTGTATGTAACTGTTGTCGTATATTTTCTCAGAAGCCAGGACCACTGTACAATTTCTTCCTTATTACATCCTTTCCTAATGCTGTATGGAATTTCCCAAATCTTTCAGTCAGCAGCACTTAAAACTTTCTTTGGCCAACCCAAGCTGGAAATTATGACAGTTGTCATCTAATAAATCCAAGGAGTGACTACTTGTGGAAGGCTGTCCAATTAAGTATGCTAAAGGCTGCATTTTCATCTTCTTTCTGACCAAACATTAATATGCTACTTGGGACAATAAATTTCAGCATATGAGGACTAGAATTGGCCATGCATGAACTTAACACATACTGTGATTTTTGAAGCTTATACAGAATGGGCCAACCACTTTTCTATTATTTTCAGGCAGCCTAACCCAACAGTTACTCATAGTTTGTGGTCTGTCACTAAGCAGTAAGTTCTGCTGTTGAACAATCCCTAATGATTGCTTGGAAATAATTACTAATATTAACGACTAGCAGAATAAAATCCACAGGGGCTCCTTTATCTTTACCATATAGAAACCCGGACAGTGAATGATAGAATCCAATCCTTAATCTACGAATATTCCCCGGCAGTCTTGAAGCAGAGAACTGGTGTTAGAGGTACTGTTTCAGTTCAATGGCTTTTCTATTTGTTTTCCCACTCCTTTTACCTGAGTTATGAAGATTATAGCATCTAACAAGTACAACAGGCAGGAGATAGAGGTCACTAGAATACACAGTAGAAAAATGTAACCTCCCTCCCCCAACTTCTCTTCTCTTCAAAAACAAAGTAACATGGGCTTCAGTCTGTTTTCCTTTCTTTGTGAAGCCCTTCAAATTTTTGTTTTTCAGTTTTTGCTTGATGGAGGGGGAAAAAAAATAGGGGCAACACTTGAGGATCTTTTCCTGTATTAAGGACTTCACCAGTCGTGTAGCCCTGCAGCTTTATAGCGCTGTCCGAATAACAACAACAGCGCTGAAACTGCATCCTAAAAAACGTGCCAGGACATCAACCTGAAAACAATGCTACCTTTCTTCTTCTATTTCATGGTGTCTGACAACTTTCAACCACAGGAAATCAGCTGCTTTGAAGAATCGTTTGCTAAGTCAAAATATAGCAGGGAGCTTATAATGCATTAGCCTTTAGGCTCTTTTTTTTTTTTTTTTTTTTTGGTCCAAAGAAGCTGAATTAAGATTTTTTGTCAAAATCTCTTGTGTGCGTGCATGTGTGTGCAAGACTGGGTGGGTGAGGGAAAGAAGCTCACATGAGTAGGTAATTGGGGAAGATCACAGCAATGATTAAAACAAACTTCATAAACTTGAAAATTATTATTAGCATTTGGTTGGGTTGAATTCTATATAGTTCTTTAAAAAAAGAGTCTGATCCCATTGATTTCAGGCTGCAGGATTAAGGAAGAAATATTTCAAAATTTGGATAAAATTTTCATTTTAGCTACTTCTTCCATTCCTCCCCCCCCCATCCTTTCCTTTATAGATGTACAAATTAAACAATAAGTTAGTAGTTCACTTTCAGGGTTGCCCAAGTTCACAATGACTCTGGGCAGCTTACTATTAAAGATAATTCAGAACTGAGAACTGAAACAATGTGTATCAAAGAAAAGGAATATAATTGAGGCAAATTCCTCTTTGGGGCCACATGATATTCGTGGGGTTGGGGGATATATGTAGCAAAATGTGAATTAAAATGTGCTTGGTGGACTCTGGAATAGGCATAACCTCCACAGGCCCTTTTTCTTCCTAGCTCTGCATCTTACTGTAAACCTGGTGGGTTCCCTAACTGTGCTAATGCCTCTTGTGAATGGTTGTTGTTGTTGTTTGGCCACGTAAGCATTGGCACTCTGAAAATGAGTCTGTAGTGTTTTCTTTCTGTATGTTTATGTGTGCATATGCACATTTGAAAATTAAGGCTGTGCTGTGCTCCAGATTGATGATTCCCAAAAGGTGCTTCAGAACTTGGGTGTTGTGTGAATGTCTGACAAGCATCTAAAGTGGCTGTCTCTTTTCCTAGGGAAATGTTAGTTATAATGTTGCTTATTTTAACCAACCTACCATTGTTTGATTATTTATTTATTTATTCATTCATTTATTTATTTAGAAATAGATCCACACAACGTATTATTAAGTAATCCTAAGAAAGGAGAAACCATAAGAGATGCTAAATCATTTCAATGGAATTAGTGATTAAGAACATCGATAGAATAAATGTTAATAAAAACAGTGCAACATGATCTATCTGGTTAAGCTTCACCACTCAATCATTCCATCAATCTCCTTGCTTTCTGATATGCAATTCCATATTATTTTTGTCTATCAATCCTTACATACTTTATTTTCCCTAACATTTCTGAGAATAACTATGGAACAACAGACCTTCTGCAATTGTATTTAAGTACAGTTAGAACAATTAATTGGTAGAACAACAACAATTAATCCAGAAATTGTAGATACTCCAACACTGGAGGTTTTTAAGAAGAGACTGGACAACCATTTCTCTGAAATGGTATAGGGTCTCCTGCTTGAGCAGGGGGTTGCGCTAGAGAACTTCCAAGGTCCTTTCCAACTCTTTTCTTCTGTTATTTAGATTATAGACCTAAACTTTATTTGCAATACCCAGTGTGGAAATCATTTTACCCTTTTGAAGATTCAAAAATGAGTGCATCTAGCACTGGTTTATGAGCAGGGCAATATGCCACGTTATCTATTTAAAACATTTGTATCCTGCTTCCCATTAAAAAAAAAATTCAAATCAGATTACAATACTATTCAGTGCATACAGCATTAGCTTTGAAATCAGGTGATAATGAAGGGAAGCCTTCTCTTCACTTTCAGTCATCCCTGGTTCCATTAATCAATTTGGGACATGATTTCTAGAGGGAAGACTCAATTTCTCTGGCCTTTCAAGTCATTTTGTTCCTGATTCTTAGGTCCCTGCCAATGAACAGTCTTGCAATGTGGTGGTGAGAAACAATGAGCAGGGATTTTAAAAATTGTGTCCCTGAGAGGAACATGTAGGATTTTTCAGCTTTGTCTGGATAATGGAACATTCTTGAAACACAACAAACAAAAAAAGTATCCAATGAAAGAAATCACAATGCAAATCTATTTACCTGCTGCCTATTTATTAACTGGATGTTAACATGCTCTTTGAGCACTGCTCTAATTCCGGGTCACATTCTCAATACAGGAAATCAACTTTCCTTGTGTACCTCCAAATTGTATTGGAACTCCAGCTGAACCCGTCCTCTCAACAGCTGGGATGAAATAACTCCCACTCATTGGGCTATATGCAAACTGTGATAAAAGAGAATATAGAGTCCAGTTATGTTAAGCAGCTAAAAAACAAACCTTTGACACAAAGCAGCAGGCAGATAATAAGACTCTGTGGTTGACAACAAATGAGACTACACTTAATTTGCGGCGCAGTGTTCGTGTAATTAGATACATTTGGAACAGGCAAGGAAGTCGACAGCTAGAATATGGTCATGATGAATTGGGAAAGCCTATTTCAAGCTCTGATCATATTAATCATAAAGCCCAAGCTTCGTGACTTCATTTTTCTTTAGAATATAAGACTATCTTGGTTTCCCATAGGGAAAGTATGAAGCAGTTTGGAAACAAAATTCCTTTTTTATATATATATGTTTTAATTATTATGGTTGTAATGACATAATACGAATACTGAAATGATTCACTCAGAAATATTTCCTAATATATAGCACCATTGAATACTAGCTTTTTTGCATGATTATTCCTAAACCAACACTTATGAATATTGCACATACAACCAGAGACCTACAGAGAATTTAGCCAAATACATTTGATGAAATGTCAGTTTTGTACTTAAAACCCAGGTTTTCTATTAATTCTTTGCTTACGATTGAACTTCTTCTTACGACCTTTGGTATACTTTGAAGGCTTCACAGGTTTAACACAGGATTGCCAACAAGTATAGTGGTAATTGCGTCTATATGCCTATCGTTTCTGAAATAACCTTCAGAATTCTGAAACAGGACTCAGTTTTCCATTTTCCATCAACCAATGACAATGTCTTCTGTAGACCTTTTTGTAGTAAGAAAGTATCTACTGAAATGATATGCAATCAGTCCGGCAACAGTATACAAGTTAAATTTATGAAATAAACCAAAATTAGAAAGATAGTCTATTCTTCCCATATCTTGATGATCCTGATTTCAACTTCAGTGATGTTCTGAGCCAGCATGATATAATAGTGAAGGTGTTGGACTCACACCTGGAAGATCAAGGTTCAAGCCCATCCTCATCAATAAAAGCTTACTGTGTTGAGCTAGTCTCTCTCTCTCTCTCTCTCTCTCTCTCTCTCTCTCTCTCTCTCTCTCTCTCTCTCTCTCCCTCCCTCCCTCCCTCCCTCCCTCCCTCCCATGCTCTCTCTCTCCCCCTTCCCTCTCAGCCCAACCTATTCCACAGGATTGATATTGAGGGGGGAAATGGGATGAAAAAGCAATATATATCCTATCTTGAGCTCCTGAAGGAAAGTGGGAATATAAATAAAATAAAATCCATCAATGATAACCAACCTATCTTGGGGCTTTCCATGAGCATGGCTTTCAGCCATATGGGAATAAGAATTCTAGGCCAGTCCAATTTTGATTCCATAGAGCAGTGGTGGCGAACCTATGGCACGGGTGTCAGAGGCGGCACTCAGAGCCCTCTCTGTGGGCACGTGCGCCGTTGCCCCAGTCCTAGGCCTTCAGCTGGGTTTTATAAAACCTTTTTGCTTTAGGCCTCCGCCGCCGTGTACACACACAAAAAAAGGTTCAATCAATCAGTCAATTTCAACTTCTAGCGGGAAAAAAAAGTTGCCGCTTGCAAAGTTGGAATTGATTGATTGAACTTTTTAGTCCCAGTCTGCTGTTACCACCGCAGCCACGGCCACCCAATGGGCCACGCCCACCCGGCACCCGACAATGCATAAGTGGGTTTTGGGTTGCAGTTTGGGCACTCGGTCTCTAAAAGGTTCGCCATCACTGCCATAGAGTGTAAAGTTAAAATACCCTGAAAGGTCTTTCCTTTACAAAGGAATCCCTTTAGGTACATGTATTACTTGAACTGATATTTGTTTTTCCAACCATTATCTATACTCCTAAACTCACTGAGATTAATCATCTTTAATATCAATATTAATTTCAAATATTTACAAATAAAGACCTTTTTTTTAACAAGAATTATTCCAGGTTGGTACTGTATCATCAGCATAACAACAGGCTGCATTTAGTCACTTTTATGGCCAGATAACAGAAGAGCCATGTTAGTTTATGATAGCCAAAAATCAGAAACAACCTGGTACCAGCTTTCTATTAAATGGCATAAATAACTCATGAAGTGAGTTTCAATTCACAAAGGCTTGTGCCATTAAATAAAATATGTTCATCTGAAAATGTTCTACCACACTTCTAATTTTATACCCAGAATGGCCTTCAATTGCCTAATATGATTGGCCCACAGTTCCAATGACAAAATAAATATAACTGCCATGTAGCAAACTTAAATGTTTTTTTTAATAAAATGATAAAATATAATAAAATAAAGCGAGAGAAACTTCAATGGAAAGAACTATTCTCTTAAGTAATTTACTGCCTCCTTTGTGGAGCAGAATAAAGTAGTTGTTCTGAATCGAAATATCTTTATTTATTTATTAAATTTATTTATTTATTTAAATAAAATATTCAAAACCAAAATATTTTTATTTTTTAAAATTATACATTGTAAAATAATAAAATAAATAAAAGATTTAATTATCTTAAAATAAAAATAAAATAAAAAATAAAAAATGTTTTTTTTAAAATAAAAATTCAAAGAGAGAGATCATTTAGGGGTTAAACTTCTTCACAACTTGTATCTTGTGAAACAAGATAGGGTTGCATAGTCATACTGGCAGAATGTGAAAAGTCTAGGTAATGAACCTCAAACTACTGAAAATGCATGTTATTTTAAAAGACAAAAGAGGTCCCAGCCATCTAATTCACTTAATGAAACAAATCCAGCTGCCCAGGGCTCTCTCTCCACAGAATTTTTTTAGGAGAAGAAGAAAGTCAATCAAATTCATTTTGCTGGTGCTCCTCTTACTGTGGATTCATCTGGAGCAGAATAGAATAGAATAGAATAGAATAGAATAGAATATAGCTGGAAGGGACCTTGGAGGTCTTCTAGTCCAGCCCCCCACTCAAGCAGGGGAACCTATACCATCTCAGACAAGTGACTGTCCAGTCTCCTCTTAAAAACCTCCAGTGATGGAGCGCCCACGATTTCTTTTTTTTTAATTGAAAATTTTATAAAATTTTACAATATAAATCCCCCCTTCCCCAACCCACCCTTCCACTCCCCCCTCCCTCCCCCCTCACTTCCCAGTGCAAATCACAGGGTTAACAATAAAATAATCATACTCTAACTAACATTAATCAACTATTAAAATAACATATCTATAACCTCCTTTAACTCTCTTTTAAACAAATATACAGTTATTAAAAACAATAATAATAACATCACTTTAATAATTAAAAATAGTACTAAGTAAACTATTCTAACCTTTATACAACAATAATACTCTAAAANTTCCGTTTTCCAATATTGAGCTACTAGTAGTCTTGCAGCAGTTATAAAGTTCAACATCAATTCCATTTCTTTTGCATCCAAGTCTTCCATAATACCCAACAAAAATATCTGCAGCTTAAACTTTATCTTTTTCTTAAAAATATTTTGAATATTCCACCATATCTTAATCCAAAATGCTTTAACTTCCCTACATGTCCACTAAATATGAAAATAAGTTGCATCTAGATTTCCATATCTCCAACACTTAGGTTGTAAATTGGGATACATACAAGACAATTTTTGAGGATCCAGATGCCACCTATAAAACATTTTATAAACATTTTCCCTTAGGTTTTGAGCTTGAGTAAATTTTACATTTCTAACCCAAATTATCTCCCATGTGTCCAATAAAATTGGTTCTTGTATATTTTGCGCCCATTTTATCATACAATCCTTAACCAATTCTGTTTCTGAATCCAACTCAATCAGTAGTCCAGCCCCCAGCTCAAGCAGGGGAATCTATACCATCTCAGACAAGTGACTGTCCAGTCTCCTCTTAAAAACCTCCAGTGATGGAGCGCCCACGATTTCTGAAGGCAAGCTGTTCCACTGGTTGATTGTCCTCATTGTCAGGAAGTTTCTCCTTAATTCCAGGTTGCTTCTCTCTTTGATCAGTTTCCAACCATTGTTTCTCATCCTTCCCTCTGGTGCTTTGGTGAACAACCTGGCCCCCTCTTCTTTGTGGCAGCCTCTCAAAACTGGAAAACTGCTATCATGTCTCCCCTATTTCTTATTTTCTCTAGTCAGAAGACCCATGATAGAATTCTTCCAGGGTCCTATTTCTATTCCTGACCTGATGTCCTATCAGTTTGCATCTACGGGGTGCATTCCAGCTCATTCTTGGCCAGGTTCTTCTATTAGCACACATACAAGCCTGTTCTTAAGTTGTTTTCAGTCTGGAATCAATGAAAGCCATCCTCTCTGATTTCCACACTACATTTTCTGCCAAGGAGACAGAAAAGGCCTCTCATTTCCAACAGCTTCTTGCTATGGGCCTTCTAGTACCAAAGTAAACTGAAAATGTTGATGTCACTTTTTGAAACAGTTAAAAACAACATTTTATTTTATGTGGCTGCAACTTCATGTCTAAATAATAAATCTGGTTAAACATATGCATTTCAATCAGGGAGAGGAATTCTACTAGGTGAGCTGGCCTATGTTGGTGTCTTCATCTTTTTAATCAAACCAGTTATTAGCAACGGGTGCAACTACTCTTGTGGGGCATTGAGTGTTTAGAGGCTGAAAATTAGTAGCACATCTATTACTAATTAAATAGATCGCTAAAGAGAGTTTCTGCTTAATAAGATAATATGTAATAGACTACTGGGTGATTTATGGTGTATTTGAGGACAACTGGTCTCAGTGGTTCATGGATTAACTAGATTCCCACCTAATAAAATTAATCAGTGAACCCTCTGAATTGTTGGGATAAATGAGTAGTAAAGAAAGAACAACAATACCAAAAACAAGGCTATTAGAGATCCTCAGCATTTATTTCAGTGTAAGAGCAATACCGACAATGTTAGTTTATTTATTTAAAACATTTATAAAGCTGCCCATTTTATAACTAACTCTGGGCAGCTCCCAATTTACAAAAATTTATTAAAACTATAAAACTAAGCACATTAAAACATTAAAAACGGCAAAAACCTGCCTCTGTTGCACATCTTACTAATTTCTGATTTGTAATTCTTTGTTTAATGAATGGTATTTTTTTTCCTAGAGGTTTAAAAACAAGAGACTTGTTTTTATTCACGTGCATGGGATTTGCAGAATTTACCTAGATACTCTGGATGGCTCCATTCTGTTCACTCTTCACATCCAGAAGAATTTTCAGAATGAATAAGGACTCAGAGGCAAGCCTGTTTCCAGGGAAATCCCAATGAACTCCATAGAGGTTTCGTGACCCAATATTGGAGAATGTTTGTTTCTATACAAATAAAGCATCTAGCAGTTTTTAGTCTAGAACAGGGGTAGGCAACCTTGGCTCTTTTATGACTCCCAGAATTCCTGAGCCAGCTTGGCTCAGCTTGGAAACCTCTCCCTTTTCCCTCAGCGTGGCTGGCTCAGGAATTCTGGGAGTTGAAGTCCATGAGTCATAAAAGAGCCAAGGTTGCCTACCCCTGGTCTAGAAGCACTTTAAATTACATCTCAATAAGCCTCAAAACTAGAAACTGCTAGATGCTTTATTTGTAAAGAAATAAACACTCCCCAATACTGGGTACCCCTTTTCCTTCACAAAACTAAAGGTTTATATAGTATTCTCTCTGCTGTCTCACATGCAATAATACTGCTGAGGTTTTATTAATGGTCTCCCTCAGAACGATGGGATGTTTTGCTGCAGCAATCAACAAGCTTGCTAAGGCTGTGATAAACCCACCGAGGGATACTCTGAACAGCTAGAGAAGCACATTCTGTCCCAGGCTCTGTGCCTGGTATTTCCGTGCAACAATGAAGCAGTTAGTACCCTTTTCAAAGACCTCCGCAGCTCCTCATTGCATGAAATTGCCCAGCTGTCAGGCCTTCAGACTGCCTTCATCCTCACAGCAGTTCCTCTTCTCAAAAAAAGGGGGAATATCCGGAAACAACATTCCAGAAGGGGGAGGAAAACCCCCTCAGCTGCGCAGCTCTTCATTATGCTGTGATGAAAAGAGGGTTCTTTCCCCCCCCCCACTCCGATTGCTACAAGATTTGGAAACAGCTAAGGAGCCCCTTGATGCCTCTCTCGAGAGACTTTTTTCCCCCCCTCTCCCCAAAGTCTTGTGATGCTTTACAGCAAATCCTTCTCTATCACTTGCCGGTGAGAAAGACTCAGAAATACAAATTCTTTGGAAAGTCGGTGTGCCTGTGAGACACCGAAGGTTTGCAATATTGATGAATGGTGGGTTCTAATCCAGAGTTGACTAGAGCAGAAAGAACAAACAAGTTCGTCTACATGGCAAACATATTGTGCCGTACAGAAAAAGGGGCTACAATACGATGCTAGGCACATGCTCAGATAATTGAGAATCTCAATTGTTGGTTGCTGTTGTTAAGTTTTGTGGACTGTATGGTTTCAAAAGCAATTCTTGAAAGCAAAATTGGCTAAAATCTCAAAGACAGAAAGACAAATATTTCCAGTGTCTGAGCCCTTATTGCCTGTGTACTTCCTCATCACTCTACTTGCCTTGGCAATACAGAGTGAAGTTTGCAAAATAGTGTTTAAATGATCAATACTTCTATACCCACAGCATAGACCATTCAGGGGAAAATTAAATATGCAATGTACTTTCTGTGCACAATTCTGAAAGCCACAGAATTCATTTTTCCAGAGGCATAATGTGGGAATATATAATTGCAGCATGTTGATGTATTAGCAGAGGGAACACTTGTTTCAACTCAAAATAGCCCCTAATAATCCATGTTTTAGATTATTATCCCACAAATTCCGTTGCTTCTTGCTTCCAGATTTATGTTATTGATTGCAGTGAATGGCACTGATGCGGTCATCAAACACTGAACTCTTAAATTCACTAGACCACATGGGTTTATTTGCAGAGATTTGAGTATTCGTGTAATTTATTCAATTTACGCTCATTACTAGAAAGAACAAGCAGATTAAAAAAAAAACTGACATTCCTGTGACAATAGCCTAGCCCCAGCCACTGAGTCAACCCAATATTATCTATATTCACATCTCCAATAGAAAGGACTAGAAACTTGCTTTTTGAAAAGACGACTGTATATCCTTAGAATGCTGGATTCTGAATCAATGCACTCATAGACACAATGATGTGATCTCCCATCTAACGATCACACAGATGACCAGCAATGGAATTATTTACAGTGGAATGACAGCTTATATATAAAAATGCACATCACTTTGATTTATGTAATGTAATGTTTCCAAATCTCAGGGACATTCAGGTTAGGAAATATATACAGAGGAAATAGTAAAAGATTTTGGCGAAGCCAGGAATACAATGAGTTGGTCACTGAATAAAAATGCCTTACTTGCTACACTAGCACAGCCTTCCCCTTATTTGCCCATTAGAGATGTTATCTTACAGTATAGCTCCCATGTGCTCCAGAAGTTCAGCCAAAGGCTTTTGAGAAACCCCTTTAACCTTTCTAACGGGAAAGGGGAAAGGCAGCCGTAACAGATGTATTTCTTCTCTACATCATAAAATGCAAGAAAGGCTATGCTATGAAAGGGAACTTGCAAGACTTACCCATGAATGGCGTGAAGGGAGTGAGGTTCATAATGGTATCTTCCTTCTTGGTGACGCATGTCAATTGGCAAAGGAGAATGGAAGGCTGGAAAAATGTGCTGTGGAACTGTGGATGGAAAAAGAAAAAAAGAAAAGAAAAAGAACTTCAAAAAAAAAGAGCACACTTCTTCACCGTATCTTATTTTATTTTTTTAAACCCATAGTTTCAAAGGCAGTAAAGCTCCATGCATTTTAGAGCAAGTGCGAGGCAGACAAGGGGTCTTAGTGATAGCAGCCCTAGAGTACACCAGAGAAGTGGAATGAATAAATAATCAAAGTCATGGGGAGAAATCCTACATCTTCGACATAAAAGATCTCCTACAGGGTTTTTGACAAAGACAAGCAACTAAGGGCTCTTTGAACTCAGGGAGATGATAGGAAGCACCAAGCTTACGATCTGAGGATTGTGTTTAGTCTCAACTGTCTCGAACCGTCTTCGGTGTAGTAAAGTTGACGGTCCTTACCGACGACTTCGTGGAAAGGGATTTTCCACTGCCACACGTGTGCGTGACACGTGTATGTGTGTGTACGTGTGTTCTTATGTGTGTACTTGTATCACACTTTGGACATTTATAAATGGATCTATACGAAAAACAAGCAGTGAAATGCGAAGTCTGTGTATCACAAGCACTGGCTAGAGATGATCTGCTGCTCCGGTTCTGAAAAAGCAGCCTGAATTGACCTTATTGTTTTCATTCATAAATTGCATCCAAAGAAAAATGGCCTGAAAACACTCTGATTTATAAGAACTATTGCAATATGTATTAGTGCTCCCCAAAGTACAGCCATGAGCACAGATGAGAGCTGCCCAACAACTGAGAATTTCAGTAGGTCAAGCTTCACACTGCATATCTACACATTCAACTACGCATTGAGTAATGTCCCAATTAGATATAATTTGTACATTTCCAAATAACATTCATTTATACAATTGGGCTTAATTGTTTTATTAATCAAATTAATTTGATTGTCTGCCAGAGTCCATCTCCAAGTGAATGTAAGTGACTATCTGCCAGATAGTGTGAACATTTCTCACTGTGGCTCTATAAGTGGTCTTGTGGCCTATGCCTCTCCTGGTCACCTTAAACAGTAGCAAATGGATCACTCTAAACAGGGTCACAGGGTAGCCATCAGAATATGCACTGAGGTGGAGAAATAGCAATGTTTCACCAACCTTGTAACCACGAGGCCTGAAAATGGGCTCTTACTCTGGTTGGGTTCACTTTTTTGCCTTTTTCTTGGAGCCAGAAAACCATTGTGAACCCAGGATTGGCACAGAGAGGGCGCATAGGAGTAATCCAGTCCAAGATCTCAGACATGCATCCTTTCCAGGGTGCAACCAAGGCCAAGCTGCCCACCAGATACTTAGGGAAAACTCTAAGCTTTTTCTGGAACTGGAGACAGTCCAGCATTTAGCAGTAGCAATAGCACATAGACTTACATACCTCTCCATAGTGCTTTACAGCACTCTCTGGGTGGTTTATGATGTCAGCATATTGCCCCCAACAATTTTGATCATTTTATCGACTTTGGAAAGATGGAAAGCTGAGTCAACCTTGAGCTCCATCAGGATCGAACTCCAGGCTGCAGGCAGAGAGTTTGCCTGCAATACTACATTTAACCACTGCACCACCAGCATGTGTCTGTGGCAGGCTAATTGAACAGGCCTATCTACCTAAAATAATTTTAATTCCCCTTATTTGACTTAGCTCTGTCCAAATATGAAGCTTAAATATTACACATCAGGAGGTAAATGAAATGCCATATACTATTCCTTATGATAAAGTAGAAGTTTCTCCAATAATATTTGCCACGATCTTGAGAAGAGCATGGAATATATGTTTTCACAGAGGACTGTTGTTTTACCCCTAGAAAGACAATGTGGGATGATGAAGGAGGGGGATATTTTTCTTAAAAACAAAACAAAACCCTGGCATCTAAGAATGAGTGTGTGTGTGTGTGTGTGTGTGTGTGTGTGTGTGTATTAAGCTGCACAGTTACCTCTAGCTTTCAGTATGCAGACAGAGTATAATTAGCAACCACATTATTATCTTTGTTGGAGTAAAGTACATACATTACTCACTGGGCATATTTTGTAAACTACTTCAAATAAAGTAATTTTTACTTTAAATGTTATTAAATGTAAGCCTCTAATGGAGTTTTGATCACAGGTTAAGTCAGAGTAACTGTAAATTAGTTGCCTTTCCTCCCTGTGTTCTCATTCTTAGTCAGATGAGGGTTCTACAGAAGGCTTTCCCAGCATGTTAATATTCAGTGTGGTAATTGTGACTTCATCTGAGGAGAATCCCACAGGCAGACCAAGGCGATACGCTCTGTCATGCGGCTGTGACCCAGCTCCCTCCCACTTTGTCTGAGACCTTCTCTGACCCCTTCTCTATTCTCTTCTCTGATAATATACCTCAGGTCTTTATTGACAGTGCATTAAGTTGGATTTCCCTTGCACAAGTGAGAGAGGGCTTTTTTGGGTGGCGTCTGATTCAACTCATTTGAAAATAGCAGATTATGCAAACAGCATCATAAATGCGCATAGTGAAATTTGTGCATCTAGGATACTTTACCATCTAGGAAGGTAACTGATGCCTATGTGCTTGTAGCCTCTGAAGGAAAACTACATGAATGCCATAGCATCAGACATCAGTGATAAAGATTAAAAGAAAGGAAAAGATAAGAAATAATCTAAAACTAATTTACAGTAATATTCTTCACTAGACCACTCCATACCTTTCTTACAATCCATCTGTCAACATCCAGCTTGAGAATCCAAATAAAACTCCAGGTTCATTCCATTTCTGAAAATCTTACTGTTTATTGAATACACTGCAAGGTTTTGTTGAAGCAAAGCTAACTCTGAGGTTCCAACACCAATTCATAGACCTAAACAATAATTTTCCCAGCCAAACCCCCAATGTCTTACGTATTTCATATCAACAAGTTCACTTTGTTATAGGAACTGCCTGCTTCAAATCCACGCTGGTTCTGGTGTCCTTGACAAGGATTCAGGATCCCACAGTCTTCAGCTGAATCGAAGAGGTTTCAATTCTCCATTTAACCCTTTTGAAAGTAATATCCCCCCCCCCTTAATCTAAAGGCAAGATGAAATGCAGAAAAAGAAAAAAGATAAAGAAAAAGGCCACTCTTTCAAAGACAGCAAAGTCTACTTTTTGGACAACACAGCCCTTTCAACAGTTCAAAGGCGGCTCCACACTCATTTGCACTACTCAGGTGACTCTTACACACAGATAAACCCCAACGATTCTCTATAAGAATGCAAATGACCAGCTGTCTGCAAGAAGTATAAAAATCCTTCAATTCCTTACCATCCAGTCAGAGCTGAAGAAGCTTCTTGGATGAGAAATGAAAAACAAGAAAATCCAATTGCTGTGTGAAAAGGCATCTTTGGGGTTTCATATACTATATTACCTTTTCTTCTTTAAACTTTTTTTCCTCTCTTTTTTTAAGGATGTCATCAACCCCTTTCAACCATAACTTCCTTGGTTGTTCCATTCCTCTCAGTTCATTCACTGTTCCTTTGTAGATACATTTTGGGATTTAATTTTCATTCATTTTCTTTTTATGACCAAAAAATCTAAATATATTTATTGTATTCTGTTCACTTGCATTGTACTCAGTCTACGTGCAATCAGCACCAATCCATTCTTTGCCCTTTTTTTGGTTTTACCATCCCCTTCAGTTTATGTTTCATCACATATATTCAATACCTATTTCCATATAACACAATGAGTAGAAGTACACTATTCTTTTTTAATTCTGATAAATATTCATTTTTTTCACAATAGACCATGTACTACCCAGTATCATGAAATATCAAGTCATTGACTGGGCTTTGTCCTCCTCTTAAGCTGTTGCTTGTTTCATTACTAAATGGTGTATCAAACTTGATCACGTAATGTGATGTATTGTGATATTTTTTGCCTTTGTGGAGCCAGGGTGGGCGTGGCCTGCACATGACACATCGGACCATGGGCTGCCAGTTTGATACCCCTGCCATAGGTGAATCTGCCAAAGTCACACTCATGTCTTGCAAACATCTATAGAAGCTGGTAGTGAGAGAACCACCCAGTCTCAACAGCTACAGTAGTGTTTCCTTGTGAATATCCCAATCACTGGACTCAATGCCTACTAAGTCCACTATTGGTTGGATCTGAACTGAAGCTTTTCATTCTGCGTTGAAGACTCAGGAACTGAGGAGGGAATTAACTATGTTAAGATACTATGTAGTGTTATCTGTTTTTAGCCAGAATTATTTCAGAACTGGCAAAAAACAAGTGCAGGATCCAAGACAGTATTGAGAGCCAGTATCACATTTTGTTAAGGTGTGGACTTGGGATACCCAGCTTGATATCCACCTTCAAGAAACATATTGGGTACCTTTGGGCTATTCTCTCTCTCTCTCTCTCTCTCTCTCTCTCTCTCTCTCTCTCTCTCTCTCTCTCTCTCTCTCTCTCTCTCTCTCTCTCACTCACTCACTCACTCTCTTGTTTACGTACACCCCCTGAGTTCCTGGAGGAAAGGCAGAATATCAGAGAAATAAAATAAATACATTTCCAGTAGAAAATAAGGTTCATATGAGATAGAAGCAGTATTTCTTAGTTTAATTTCCTTATATAAATACTGTTCTACTTCGCATAAAACATATCAAGGCAATTTACAATAAAAAGGCAAATACTTAGCCACCCGAATACATAACATGTCATTCTTCATCACCCAGCATCTCCCACTATTAGGTAGGCAGAAATTGAAAATGTAGCAGCAATTAGAAAGTTGCATGTTGTGCATCACTGCATCAAGCAGAAATTTTTAAAAATGCTGTGAGAAATAGAGTGTCCTTCATGTTGTTCTTTTCTAGACTAAAAGTGGGCATTTGAACTCTGTTTCTAAAAACAAACCTACTAGAAGGTGCTATTCACTGTTTCAGATTCATTTATACAAATGCATAGAGATATAAAAAGAGCATTTGTGCAACTCCTTAAACAACTTGTCATAACTTTTTGCAGTTGAATTGGATATGACCCCTAACCTTTATTTCATGTGAGGCTTGTGCAGTATTGTGGATGTGGAAGAAGACAATTCAAACTTGCTTGTAGCTGACCTCTTTCTAAAAAAGGTTTAGGTCTTTGAGAAAACGTCTTTGGCACTTCCTATTTGTGCAGCGTAGGACAAGAAAACATGTAATCAATGGGCAGCAACATACAACAGTTAACACAAGGTGGTCATAGTGTTGATGGACCTCAGCAACATGGCTGTGTAGATCAGTGCCTATTATGATAGCCATGCTTTTGTTGTTGGACAAATTGTGGTAGATTAGTTTGTATACTTCACCAATGTCACAGGTCTTTTGGCCTTGCCATCACAACCTGCATCTCGCCTCGCTTTAGCATTTCTGCAAATTCATGGAGGCATCCAGTCAAGGTGCTGATGTTCAGTGTGGCAATGTGTAATTGTTAGTATGCAATTACACACATTACACATGTGTAATAAATTTGTCCAGGATTGTTTTCAATGAGAGCCAGCAATTGTAGCTGACAGGGTAGGAAAACTGGGCATGCAGTTTTGGATTTATAAGATGTTTTCTGTCTAATCTTCCTTTTGAAGAGAGAATAATCTTTTATCCTTTGGGAAGGGGTAGCACCTATTGGTTTAGCTACAACACAAGTAAATTTTTTCAAGACCTCCTCTGCCAGTTTTTTTAACTGGTAAAGAAGGGCATTCTGCACTAGTTCTCCACTCTTGATGCTAAAAACCATAAGCAGGATTTGGTTTAGTATTGAGATTGGCATCAAAATGTTTAGCTCTTGTAAAACTGGACTGTAAATAAGATTTTGTTTTTATTTGACATCAAATAGGGTCATGCTGCATTTTTGGTTTGGGAAGATTTTGGCTGCATCTTTATTTAAAAGATTCCTATTAACACAAGTCCTTTGAGTAACATCAGATTAATGTGTAGACAGAAACCAGAGTGTGTATATGTGTCTGTAAATCCATAATACATCTATATTAATGTATTTTTCCCTTTCCTTTGGAGGTTTAACAGTTATTCCACTGTGCATTGACACTGGACATGTTGCAAAAAATTGCAGTGATGGGACAATCAAGTACACAACTAGGAGTCTGATAAGCCTCTTAATGGAATCCTGCAATGAAACGGAATCATTTTAATTACAGGGGTGGTTAATTTCATTCGTCTCATTCTGACTTTTCTAATCTTTTTCTTCTTTTCTCAGCAGCTTGGTAGTAGGGTGACCTTCAGGGGGAACTCAAGGGACCTTTCTCACGTTTGTTCACTAAGCAGCTAAAGAGCAGGATTTAGGATTCATCCTAGTCTGAAGAAACAAAGAATTGAGAAAATATATTAACTGTATAAGTTATGAATTAATAGTGCCATCAGGACAGGCCTAAGGAGTAAAATGAGCAGGGGTGATCAAGAGAGCATCAAGGACATTTCTTATATGTTGAAGTTAACTTAATTGTAATATTAGCATCCAAGAATCATCTACTTATCCCAAGCTCTGGAATTTGCACAACTAAGAGGAGTCCAGATGCACTATATTTTTCAATAGGAATGATTTGGCAATAAGCATAGTTTGGGTCTTGAAGTTTTGCTGTCGTCTTTTTGCCTGTATTTCTGATCTTAATGGGTGCATATATTTTGTTCAAGATCATAAACTCATAAAGGAACAAGAGATTCCAAATGTATTTATTTTTATCTTCAGTACAGATATTTAACTGATACAAAAAAAAGAGAGTTTAAACAAAACCAAGGCTATAATTATTTTCTGGTCAATTCTTCTCTCAATGACAGAAGGGGTCCTTCTATCAACCTAATGTAGAGTGCATTGAAGGTCCTTGCACGGGTTCACCTGATATGTCAATTGTGTCCTTTCCTCAACTGGGACACCTTCAGATGGTCACTCTTGCCCCAACCATCTCACAATTGGACTACTTCAATGCACTCTACATTGGGATGGTTTTGAGGACCAACCAGAAGAAACAGCGGATTCAAAATGCAGCGGCACAGGCCATAATGTTGTCCTAGCTATTTTGATGTGACGTCACTGTGCATGAGCTGCATTGGTTGCCAGTCAGCTTCCAGGTGGGATTCAAGGTGTTGATCATTAGTTATAAAGCTTTTTGTAGCATGGAGCTCGATTATCCAAGGGACCACTTGCCTCCACAGTTGTTTCTACCTGTTCAGTCCTCTTAGTCAGAGTGAGCATACTCCAGGTCCCCTCAATTAAAAGTTGTCATCTTGTAAGACCAAGGAAGCATGTCTTCTCTGACACTGCCCCCACTGTCCGGAACAACATCCTCAAGAGTTACTCTACATTGAAACGAAGGGTGAAGATTTACCGGCAATGATGACAGATATTTTGGCAAGGGCTTTGGGGACCACGAAAGAGGATATGGCGAGTGAGATCGACGAGACTTATAGAATCCATACGAACTATGCAAGACGGCACAATCTCCCCAGAGAGGTCCATATCAGATTTGTTAAAAAATCTGTCCGAGATGAAATATTATTTAGGANGAATGCTAGACTCCTAACACAAATCAGAGTTGACAGAGCTTGGCAGAAGCCACATCATTTCAACTGCCAGGAATGGCTGCTGAAGCACCTTTCCCTAAAAGGTGACGGTGTGCACACGCACTGTGCACATACACACACATGCACACAAGAATACACACATGAACATAGTGTGAAACCTGTAAATATTTACCTAGATATGAAAAAACAAGCAGTGAAATGCGAAGTCTGTGTATCACAAGCACTGGCTAGAGATGATCTGCTGCTCCGGTTCTGAAAAAGCAGCCTGAATTGACCTTATTGTTTTCATTCATAAATTGCATCCAAAGAAAAATGGCCTGAAAACACTCTGATTTATAAGAACTATTGCAATATGTATTAGTGCTCCCCAAAGTACAGCCATGAGCACAGATGAGAGCTGCCCAACAACTGAGAATTTCAGTAGGTCAAGCTTCACACTGCATATCTACACATTCAACTACGCATTGAGTAATGTCCCAATTAGATATAATTTGTACATTTCCAAATGACATTCATTTATACAATTGGGCTTAATTGTTTTATTAATCAAATTAATTTGATTGTCTGCCAGAGTCCATCTCCAAGTGAATGTAAGTGACTATCTGCCAGATAGTGTGAACATTTCTCACTGTGGCTCTATAAGTGGTCTTGTGGCCTATGCCTCTCCTGGTCACCTTAAACAGTAGCAAATGGATCACTCTAAATAGGGTCACAGGGTAGCCATCAGAATATGCACTGAGGTGGAGAAATAGCAATGTTTCACCAACCTTGTAAACACGAGGCCTGAAAATGGGCTCTTACTCTGGTTGGGTTCACTTTTTTGCCTTTTTCTTGGAGCCAGAAAACCATTGTGAACCCAGGATTGGCACAGAGAGGGCGCATAGGAGTAATCCAGTCCAAGATCTCAGACATGCATCCTTTCCAGGGTGCAACCAAGGCCAAGCTGCCCACCAGATACTTAGGGAAAACTCCAAGCTTTTTCTGGAACTGGAGACAGTCCAGCATTTAGCAGTAGCAATAGCACATAGACTTACATACCTCTCCATAGTGCTTTACAGCACTCTCTGGGTGGTTTATGATGTCAGCATATTGCCCCCAACAATTTTGATCATTTTATCGACTTTGGAAAGATGGAAAGCTGAGTCAACCTTGAGCTCCATCAGGATCGAACTCCAGGCTGCAGGCAGAGTTTGCCTGCAATACTACATTTAACCACTGCACCACCAGCATGTGTCTGTGGCAGGCTAATTGAACAGGCCTATCTACCTAAAATAATTTTAATTCCCCTTATTTGACTTAGCTCTGTCCAAATATGAAGCTTAAATATTACACATCAGGAGGTAAATGAAATGCCAATACTATTCCTTATGATAAAGTAGAAGTTTCTCCAATAATATTTGCCATGATCTTGAGAAGAGCATGGAATATATGTTTTCACAGAGGACTGTTGTTTTACCCCTAGAAAGACAATGTGGGATGATGAAGGAGGGGGATATTTTTCTTAAAAACAAAACAAAACCCTGGCATCTAAGAATGAGTGTGTGTGTGTGTGTGTATGTGTATTAAGCTGCACAGTTACCTCTAGCTTTCAGTATGCAGACAGAGTATAATTAGCAACCACATTATTATCTTTGTTGGAGTAAACTACATACATTACTCACTGGGCATATTTTGTAAACTACTTCAAATAAAGTAATTTTTACTTTAAATGTTATTAAATGTAAGCCTCTAATGGAGTTTTGATCACAGGTTAAGTCAGAGTAACTGTAAATTAGTTGCCTTTTCTCCCTGTGTTCTCATTCTTAGTCAGATGAGGGTTCTACAGAAGGCTTTCCCAGCATGTTAATATTCAGTGTGGTAATTGTGACTTCATCTGAGGAGAATCCCACAGGCAGACCAAGGCGATACGCTCTGTCATGCGGCTGTGACCCAGCTCCCTCCCACTTTGTCTGAGACCTTCTCTGACCCCTTCTCTATTCTCTTCTCTGATAATATACCTCAGGTCTTTATTGACAGTGCATTAAGTTGGATTTCCCTTGCGCAAGTGAGAGAGGGCTTTTTTGGGTGGCGTCTGATTCAACTCATTTGAAAATAGCAGATTATGCAAACAGCATCATAAATGCGCCTAGTGAAATTTGTGCATCTAGGATACTTTACCATCTAGGAAGGTAACTGATGCCTATGTGCTTGTAGCCTCTGAAGGAAAACTACATGAATGCCATAGCATCAGACATCAGTGATAAAGATTAAAAGAAAGGAAAAGATAAGAAATAATCTAAAACTAATTTACAGTAATATTCTTCACTAGACCACTCCATACCTTTCTTACAATCCATCTGTCAACATCCAGCTTGAGAATCCAAATAAAACTCCAGGTTCATTCCATTTCTGAAAATCTTACTGTTTATTGAATACACTGCATGGTTTTGTTGAAGCAAAGCTAACTCTGAGGTTCCAACACCAATTCATAGACCTAAACAATAATTTTCCCAGCCAAACCCCCCAATGTCTTACGTATTTCATATCAACAAGTTCACTTTGTTATAGGAACTGCCTGCTTCAAATCCACGGCGGTTCTGGTTTCCTTGACAAGGATTCAGGATCCCACAGTCTTCAGCTGAATCGAAGAGATTTCAATTCTCCATTTAACCCTTTTGAAAGTAATATCTCCCCCCCTTTAATCTAAAGGCAAGATGAAATGCAGAAAAAGAAAAAAAGATAAAGAAAAAGGCCACTCTTTCAAAGACAGCAAAGTCTACTTTTTGGACAGTCTACAACACAGCCCTTTCAACAGTTCAAAGGCGGCTCCACACTCATTTGCACTACTCAGGTGACTCTGACATACAGATAAACCCCAACGATTCTCTATCAGAATGCAAATGACCAGCTGTCTGCAAGAAGTATAAAAATCCTTCAATTCCTTACCATCCAGTCAGAGCTGAAGAAGCTTCTTGGATGAGAAATGAAATGTCTTCAAAGAAAAACAAGAAAATCCGATTGCTGTGTTAAAAGGCATCTTTGGGGTTTCATATACTATATTACCTTTTCTTCTTTAAACTTTTTTTCCTCTCTTTTTTTTAAGGATGTCATCAACCCCTTTCAACCAGAACTTCCTTCCTTGGTTGTTCCATTCCTCTCAGTTCATTCACTGTTCCTTTGTAGATACATTTTGGGATTTAATTTTCATTCATTTTCTTTTTATGACCAAAAAATCTAAATATATTTATTGTATTCTGTTCACTTGCATTGTACTCAGTCTACGTGCAATCAGCACCAATCCATTCTTTGCCTTTTTTTTGGTTTTACCATCTCCTTCAGTTTATGTTTCATCACATATATTCAATACTTATTTCCATATAACACAATGAGTAGAAGTACACTATTCTTTTTTAATTCTGATAAATATTCATTTTTTCACAATAGACCAGTCTTTCTCAACCTTGACAATTTTAAGGCATGTGGACTTAAACTCCCAGAATTCCACAGCCAGCAATGCTGGCTGTGGAATTCTGGGAGTTGAAGTCCACATGCCTTAAAATTGTCAAGGTTGAGAAAGACTGCAATAGACCATGTACTACCCAGTATCATGAAATATCAAGTCATTGACTGGGCTTTGTCCTCCTCTTAAGCTGTTGCTTGTTTCATTACTAAATGGTGTGTCAAACTTGATCACGTCACGTGATGTATTGTGATATTTTTTGCCTTTGTGGAGCCGGGGTGGGCGTGGCCTGCACATGACACATCCGGACCATGGGCTGCCAGTTTGATACCCCTGCCATAGGTGAACCTGTCAAAGTCACACTCATGTCTTGCAAACATCTATAGAAGCTGGTAGTGAGAGAACCACCCAGTCTCAACAGCTACAGTAGTGTTTCCTTGTGAATATCCCAATCACTGGACTCAATGCCTACTAAGTCCATTATTGGTTGGATCTGAACTGAAGCTTTTCATTCTGCTTTGAAGACTCAGGAATTGAGGAGGGAATTAACTATGTTAAGATACTATGTAGTGTTATCTGTTTTTAGCCAGAATTATTTCAGAACTGGCAAAAAACAAGTGCAGGATCCAAGACAGTATTGAGAGCCAGTATCACATTTTGTTAAGGTGTGGACTTGGGATACTCAGCTTGATATCCACCTTCAAGAAACATATTGGATACCTTTGGGTTACTCTCTCTCTCTCTCTCTCTCTCTCTCTCTCTCTCTCACTCACTCACTCACTCACTCACTCACTCACTCACTCACTCACTCTTGTTTACGTACACCCCCTGAGTTCCTGGAGGAAAGGCAGAATATCAGAGAAATAAAATAAATACATTTCCAGTAGAAAATAAGGTTCATATGAGATAGAAGCAGTATTTCTTAGTTTAATTTCCTTATATAAATACTGTTCTACTTCGCATAAAACATATCAAGGCAATTTACAATAAAAAGGCAAATACTTAGCCACCCGAATACATAACACATCATTCTTCATCACCCAGCATCTCCCATTATTAGGTAGGCAGAAATTAAAAATGTAGCAGCAATTAGAAAGTTGCATGTTGTGCATCACTGCATCAAGCAGAAATTTTTAAAAATGCTGTGAGAAATAGAGTGTCCTTCATGTTGTTCTTTTCTAGGCTGAAAGTGGGCATTTGAACTCTGTTTCTAAAAACAAACCTACTAGAAGGTGCTATTCACTGTTTCAGATTCATTTATACAAATGCATAGAGATATAAAAAGAGCATTTGTGCAACTCCTTAAACAACTTGTCATAACTTTTTGCAGTTGAATTGGATATGACCCCTAACCTTTATTTCATGTGAGGCTTCTGCAGTATTGTGGATATGGAAGAAGACAATTCAAACTTGCTTGTAGTTGACCTCTTTCTAAAAAAGGTTTAGGCCTTTGAGAAAACTTCTTTGGCACTTCCTATTTGTGCAGCATAGGACAAGAAAACATGTAATCAATGGGCAGCAACATACAACAGTTAACACAAGGTGGTCATAGTGTTGATGGACCTCAGCAACATGGCTGTGTAGATCAGTGCCTATTATGATAGCCATGCCTTTGTTGTTGGACAAATTGTGGTAGATTAGTTTGTACACTTCACCAATGTCACAGGTCTTTTGGCCTTACCATCACAATCTGCATCTCGCCTCGCTTTAGCATTTCTGCAAATTCATGGAGGCATCCAGTCAAGGTGCTGATGTTCAGTGTGGCAATGTGTAGTTGTTAGTGTGCAATTACACACATTACACATGTGTGCAATTAACACACATGTGCATCATATACATAAATTTGTCCAGGATTGTTTTCAATGAGAGTCAGCAATTGTAGCTGACAGGGTAGGAAAACTGGGCATGCAGTTTTGGATTTATAAGATGTTTTTTGTCTAATCTTCCTTTTGAAGAGAGAATAATCTTTTATCCTTTGGGAAGGGGTAGCACCTATTGATTTAACTACAACACAAGTACATTTTTCAAAATCTCCTCTGCCAGTTTTTTTAACTGGTAAAGAAGGGCATTCTGCACTAGTTCTCCACTCTTGGTGCTAAAAACCATAAGCAGGATTTGGTTTAGTATTGAGATTGGCATCAAAATGTTTAGCTCTTGTAAAACTGGACTGTAAATAAGATTTTGTTTTTATTTGACATCAAATAGAGTCATGCTGCATTTTTGGTTTGGGAAGATTTTGGCTGCATCTTTATTTAAAAGATTCCTATTAACACAAGTCCTTTGAGTAACATCAGATTAATGTGTAGACAGAAACCAGAGTGTGTATATGTGTCTGTAAATCCATAATACATCTATATTAATGTATTTTTCCCTTTCCTTTGGAGGTTTAACAGTTATTCCACTGTGCATTGACACTGGACATATTGCAAAAAATTGCAGTGATAGGACAATCAAGTACACAACTAGGAGTCTGATAAGCTTCTTAATGGAATCCTGCAATGAAACGGAATCATTTTAATTACAGGGGTGGTTAATTTCATTCGTCTCATTCTGACTTTTCTAATCTTTTTCTTCTTTTCTCAGCAGCTTGGTAGTAGGGTGACCTTCAGGGGGAACTCAAGGGACCTTTCTCACTTTTGTTCACTAAGCAGCTAAAGAGCAGGATTTAGGATTCATCCTAATCTGAAGAAACAAAGAATTGAGAAAATATATTAACTGTATAAGTTATGAATTAATAGTGCCATCAGGACAGGCCTAAGGAGTAAAATGAGCAGGGGTGATCAAGAGAGCATCAAGGACATTTCTTATATGTTGAAGTTAACTTAATTGTAATATTAGCATCCAAGAATCATCTACTTATCCCAAGCTCTGGAATTTGCACAACTAAGAGGAGTCCAGATGCACTATATTTTTCAATAGGAATGATTTGGCAATAAGCATAGTTTGGGTCTTGAAGTTTTGCTGTTGTCTTTTTACCTGTACTTCTGATCTTAATGGGTGCATATATTTTGTTCAAGATCATAAACTCATAAAGGAACAAGAGATTCCAAATGTATTTATTTTTATCTTCAGTACAGATATTTAACTGATACAAAAAAAGAGAGTTTAGACAAAATCAAGGCTATAATTATTTTCTGGTCAATTCTTCTCTCAATGACAGAAGGGGTCCTTCTATCAACCTAATGTAGAGTGCATTGAAGGTCCTTGCACGGGTTTTTAGATTTAGATTTATTTCATTTATACCCCGCCCTTCTCCCGAAGGACTCAGGGCGGCTTACAGCCAGTTAAAACAATTTCACAAAATACAAATCTAAGATAAATTAAAAATAAATATTCGAATCGGCCGCACTACTAAAATTTAATTAAAACCAATTTAAAATTACCCCTAGGCCAGTCCTGCCTGCTGAAACAGCCAGGTCTTGAGGGCGCGGCGGAAGGAGGGGAGATCCGGAATCACCCGGATCTCTGGGGGCAGCTCGTTCCAGAGGGTGGGCG
>NW_015386910.1:401817-421229 GCF_001527695.2 Protobothrops mucrosquamatus | reverse complement strand
CCGGCGGGCACATGTCCACGAGGGGCACCCCCCCCTCCGTGCCCAGCCAGGTCTCGGTGATACCTGCCAGGTCCGCGCCCCCCTCTTGAATAAGATCTCGAATGAGGGGGGCTTTGTTCACCACTGACCTGGCGTTGCATAACATCAGCCGGTGATCCCGGGCCCGAGGATCTAAGCTCCCTGGAGACCGAGTGGAGCCTGATATGTTCACCTGATATGTTCACCTGATATGTTCACCTGATATGTTCACCTGATATGTCAATTGTGTCCTTTTCTCAACTGGGACACCTTCAGATGGTCACTCTTGCCCCAACCATCTCACAATTGGACTACTTCAATGCACTCTACATTAGGATGGTTTTGAGGACCAACCAGAAGAAACAGCGGATGCAAAATGCAGCGGCACAGGCCATAATGTTGTCCTAGCTATTTTGATGTGACGTCACTGTGCATGAGCTGCATTGGTTGCCAGTCAGCTTCCAGGTGGGATTCAAGGTGTTGATCATTAGCTATAAAGCTTTTTGTAGCATGGAGCTCGATTATCCAAGGGACCACTTGCCTCCACAGTTGTTTCTACCTGTTCAGTCCTCTTAGTCAGAGTGAGCATACTCCAGGTCCCCTCAATTAAAAGTTGTCATCTTGTAAGACCAAGGAAGCATGTCTTCTCTGACACTGCCCCCACTGTCCGGAACAACATCCTCAAGAGTTACTCTACATTTACTCTCTGAGTGTTCCGGAAGTCCCTTAAGACCTGGCTTTGCTACCAGATCTGGAGTTAGGATGTTTGTAGGACCCTGTCAAACATTTTCTGAATGTTATTGATATTGTTTTGTCTGCCATTTTTAAAAAAAAAATGTGTATTTTAAATATTGTGAGATACCACTCTCCTTTTGCAATTAGCAGTCTCAAAATTATATGTGAATGAATGAATGAATGAATGAATGAATGAAGAAAGTATATATGTATGTATGTATGTATGTATGTATGTATGCATGCATGCATGCATGCATGCATGGATGCAAGCAAGCAAGCAAGTAAGTAAGTAAGTAAGTATGTCCTGCTAAGAGGAAAGAACTTGTTCAAGTAAAAAAAGGGCAAGGATAACATTATCCTGCCACCCAGCAGGATATTACAGACAACCCTTTACTGACCATGCATATGCACAGCATAGTCAGTTACCATTTGATAGTTTTCTTATCTTTACCCATTGACCAAGAGAGGACATAAAGAGAGAACATGTCTCAAACTGACATTAAGCAATTCCACTATTATACCACCCTCAACAGAGAAACAGATTTCTTGGTCGTAGTAGATATTTACACATCTATGAATGTGCTTGGACCAGAATTCAAGCCAATTACAAATGGGGTAATAAGAATAAAGATCTAAATGGGGAGTAAGAATAGGCATTTTCTTCTGGATAACTGAGCCATCAGCCATTGTCATGTTTGCTTTGTTTGACAGAGTCTTATTTAATTCATCCTAATCAAAACTATCACAGCTTTTAAGTATTCATTACGATGTGGGGTGAGGGTGTGCCATCCTCACAGTGAAAACTGTACATTCACTATCACTGGAAAACTTCATCCACCAATGCCATGGAGAATCTTACAGAACAGGAGATCCTATCGATCCTTACAAATATCACAGGATTCTCATGTTCCAGAGCTCTTCCCCAGCATCACTGACTTACATAAAGAGACAAAGACATACTATAGGTTTAGTTCCGAAGAATATAATGATCTAGAAAGAAGCCGAGCTCAAAGTGTTGCTGAACTCCAAATCTCATCATCTCTGACAACTGAGGTAGCTGCCAAAAATTATAATGCAGCAGCATCTGGAAAGCTGTAGATTCTACAATTCTGTCTTAGTGAATAGTACCAAAAGCCAAGATGAGCAGGTACATGCGTGTCTCTGAGTGAGAAATCCACATTCCAGATAGGTGCTGCAGGAAATACGAATCTAATAATGGGGTTTCCCCACAACTTCAACGTGTGGAGCTCCCCCAAGGCGTTGCCTTATATGGGGCTACACATTATAGATATTAATGCTGAAATCACTCAGACATAATGTGTCTGTGTTGCCTTTTAGCTGTTCCTTTTCTAGTTGAGGCTTGCACCACAAAACATTTGTCTGGAAAGTGTGGTGAAGCCATGTAACCTGGCATGTCAGAAAGTCATGCCAAGGTATATTCATATTACTGCATTATAAGCAGTTTTTGTTCAGTTGTTATGTCTCTGAACCAATGTCAGCTACTTCTGGTAAAGACACAGGAGACGGTGGAACAATGTACTCCTTAAATAGCTTTGTAATACTCCCATTGGCTGGAGATCTGTAACACACCTTTATTCAGGCCCATTTTTTGTTTACTAAATGGTTACTACACTTAAAAAACGTGGGTCTTCTATTTGGAACCTCCAGATTTCATTCCCCAATTGTGTCACTGAATCACTATGACCAAAAAAAAAAAAAAAAGGAACCAAAAGAGAAGTTAATAACACCTTTTGGAGATCCTGCAAAAATTAATTCAGGCCTATAAGCTGCTAAAACACATCCCAATAGATGCTGGGGTAGGGGGAGCAATGTTTCAGAAAGCCTTCAAAAATTCTGGATGTTTTTAGTTATTTAAGGAAGGGAATATAAGATGTCCACGAATGGAGACTGGAACCTAGTGAGTAAGAAAGCTATGGCAAAATATTATTTGTAGTGGCATTTAAAGCTTTGGATGAACTTTTTTAGGGCTATCACTACACCATTTCCCCAGGTTTTTTTAAATAAAAACTAATAAATGATCGGATGAAAAATCCTACCACAACCCTGTGAAGATAAGTGATGAAACCTTTTCTCAGGGTGACTTAGTTGTGTAGTAATTGAACTCAGAGATCTAGGGCATTTTGGGAGAAAGGGACCATGCCATACCAGAGTTCAAGGCATAGCTTGGATTTCAGGAATGAGGATCAGGAATGAACTCAAACAAAAATTAAGCAGCATACTAAAATACTAAACGACAAGCAAGCCTCAGAGGAATGGAAGCTCCTTAAAATTACAAGGGGGGGGGGGGAAATACAGGTCCAAATGATCCCTGTGAGAAAGAAGAATGGGGAAAGGTTTAAGAATGGATGAATACTGAGCTCACTGAGACGCTCACATGCAAGAAGATTTAAAGGAAATAGAAGCAGGGACTAATAACTAATAACAATCTGATAGCTCAAGCCCCTAGGGATTTAGTCAAGCAGGCCAAAGTTCAGACTTTGAGAACTTTGAGAAATAGAAATATAGTGAGGCACTGGTTATCTCTGAAGTATTAGAAGAGTTGGTTTGTTGCACAGAGAGAAAGAAGTTACTACAAGGAATAGGGAAAAGACAGAACCATCTTACATTTTCTTTGTGTGTCACTTCTCACCAGAGGGGTCCCACTTGGGATTATCCTACAGTGGATTCATCCACCACTACTGCCATGGCTCTCCACTTCCCAAGCATCATGGTCCACATCTTCAGACATGAGCAAGTAAACTGTTGATAGCCTCAGTTGGGTCAAACAAAGACTACTGGCTCCAAGGCTACACATAGTCACGGCATGCACATATGTAGCATGGAGATGATACTCAGGCCAGCAGGACACAAAAGAAGACCAGAGACAAGTCAAATTATCATTTGTCTGATTACCTGGAAGGTAAGTTATCACCATTTTGGGTACATAGATAGCCTGGACTTACTGTAGATTAAAATGCATGGCTTTCAAGCCCTCCCCCCCCAAAAAAATGGGGAGGAATGCTAGAGATAAGATCAAGGATCTGTTTTGTACAGGGACATGCACTTCTATTCTTAGGTTTATACATCATATGGATGCACACAAGTGATGTATGTGCATAAAATACTAGAATATCTTGGCTCAGTTGGTCTGCTGATCTGGAACACCCGTGTGCTTATGTGCATGCATTGTGTGCATGCTTTTGATTCTCATTAATGTTGATATTTTTACATATGCAGTGAGCATCTTCAAAAGCATTCTAAAAGCTCCAAAATTAATAGGCCAAAAAGGTAAATAAAAATAAGACACAGAATGCACAGCTAGATTCAGCAAACCATTATCAATGTTGTATAGCTATTATATTTTCCTCCAAAAGTTAACAGGCTTTGATTTGGTTTGACAGTGAGAGGTCTGCTTGATTGGCTGGCTCTCGGGAGTTTTGAAACTCTGGCATCACTATTCATTTGCCCTCTTGCACTCTGTGTGTTTGCATTCTCTTGTGTCCTTGTGTTTATGCTGATTTCAGAGTGGTTTTAAAAATACAAAGATGCTCTACTTTGATTGGCCTGATAACCTTACAGTAATGTATAGTTTGTGCAGGTTTCTGGTTGCTGTTGAGATTCTTGATATAGTGAGTGGGTCTTGTGTAAGCTATACAATAAAAAGGACAGGCAGCAACTTCACAGATTGTGCATGTATACGTAAACTCCAGAAGCCATCATCAATGTTATTAACACCATCAAAAAATGCTAGTCCATCTGTTATTTCAAAGAATAAAACGAAAAGACTGGAAGGTCTCTGGATGATTATCTAGTCCTCCTCAGTGCAGGAATCTACTATTACAACACCCCCAACAGATGGCCAACCATTCTCTATTTAAATACTTTTAGTCAGGGCTTTTTTTCTCATAGAATGCCCAGAACGGAGTTCCGGCACCTTTTTTGGATGGAACCTTGTAGGGTAGGCAAGGCGGGTTGTATGACGTGTGTGAGTTCCGGCACCTTTTTTTTTTTTTTTTTTTAGAGAAAAAGCAGTGCTTTTAGTGAAGGAAAGTCCATTGCATTTTAAGGTCATCTGCTCTGTTATTGGACAGCATTTACCATTATGATGCCAATTCAGTTCTGCATACTTTTAAATCCATTGTTTTTTATCCTGGCTTATGCAATGCTGAACAACTCCATTCTGACTTCTTCATAGTGGTTCTTAGGCACCTGAGTCCCCCAAGACCCCTTATCACATTGGCTGCTTTCCACTGGACATATCCCAGTTTGTTAATGGCTTTCCTAAAATGCAGTGCTCAGATACAATATCCCAAATGTAGACTGACCAATGCTAAACAGAGAGGAATGACCTTGTTCTCTTGGTGCTCTTACAAACAACAACAACAAATGAAATATTTGGTTGTGTTGGCTAAGGTTCAACTTGTAATCCACTTGGACACCTACATTATTTTTGCACGTGTGACTGTCCAGTATGATCTCCCCATCTCAAATTCTTATTTGGAGTTACTGGCCCTGTTAGGCGGTTTTAAGCTTTGTATTGAATTTCATATGACCTTTCCTTGTAGAGTTTCTTTTCTTACTTAAAAGTATAATCTGCCCATCTTTTTGGATTTGGTAGGTAATCTCCTTCAACTGAGTACAAGACTCCTTGGCAGAGGCACCTGCAGCCATCCATGATGAGGAAAGTTGAGCTGTGGCTTCAGAACCCAAGTTTCATTTTTTTCATTACTGCATCACCAGGATGGGTAGAATTTGCAGGGCAATGTGTGTGCTTTTTAATCACTTGTCCCCTCCCCCATTGTGGATAATTGGGGTGCCTGGCTTTTGCTCAACTACCCTATCAAAATGGTGTTTCCATTAGGAGGAACCTAGGCAGGGCTCGGTGGTAAAAAAATTGACAAGGCATCAGCAAGAATAAGGTTGCTTTCCTGGCTGATTGAATCTTTTCCTGCATATGGAATCTCACCCTATTCAGAGGCTATTTTTTCTTGTGCCAAATAATTGGGGGGGGGGGGGCAGGGAAGACTGCATAGAAACCTGTGGCATGCATTAAGCCAGTAGCTGTGGGAGCTCTCAGAGCATATGTGATACTGCTTCTCTGCCATTTCATCACTTAGGATATATCTTTCTCTACCTATTGGCTACTTTCCAATTTTTTTCCTATTGTGAGGAGGGGGGGGGGAAACACAGCCTGGGGTACCAGGCAACATGCAGAGCAGCTCTTGGGAGGATCTTCCTTTTGGAGGCTGTGGGATTATTGAAGAGACAGCCCAGCCTTCAGGTGATCATCTGGCAAATGTATACAGAAATGTCTAAGTTTACCACTGTGGATGCTGTATCCAAGCTAACAAACAGCAAATCCAGTGAAGCAGAAAATTCAAGCCAGAGGGTTTTTAAATCAGCAACTCATTAATTCTACAGGTCCAAAGCTGCAAAGAACTAACAGCCTTGGAGCTGCTTAGTTGCTTGGTCGTCATGCCAAAACATACGCCTAAGCATTCCTCCAATCTGAAAGTTATTAAAATACAATAAGGACACAAGTCTTGACTGTTCCACTATCCTTCCCAGGTTCCGCTCTCCGCTTCTTCCCAAGAGGAAGTACTTAATAAGAATAATAATATCCTGAAAGGGGAAACCCATGGCAGGGTAATTAAAAAAGCTTCCCTTCGTCTCACTTTAAAGAAGGGGAGGAGGGGTAAAATACGGGGGGGGGGGGGAAGGAGGGATTAAAATCAGACAGGAAATTCCACTAAACAAGTTGGCTTCTGTCCTAATAATACAGGCCTCTGCCAATTTCACCAGAAAACCTGGGGTGTGTGTGTGTGTCTAAGACGAGCTCAGATCTGAAAACATACTGTGGTGATTCTGAAGAGAGAAGGCACAATCATAAAAAAAGAAAGTATTAATTGTTGTTATATAATGTCATCCTTGTATTTAGAGGGCAGTGGCTGCAATTTTAGTGGAAAAAATGAGTGCAGACAGAATAGGAAACTTTTAAAAGCCAGATGGAAGCTTAAACTCCTTTTGCCAGCAAAAACGAGGGAGAGATTTCAATTGGCTAGCAGAATTCCTATAGAGAAATAAGATCAGATTAAAAGAGAAAGCAGGTAGTTGTCCGAAGGATGGGAGCACATTAATTGGAGGACTGGAGATTTAGCCGTGGAGTAGATAATGAGGAACATGGGTAGAATTCTTTAACAGGTGAAAGAAAAAACAGAGGCTGACTTTCTTTAAAAGAGGGGAGGAAACTCTTTTCCTAACAGGTTTTGAAAAACCATTCAACATCTATTACTAAATATTTGCTGTTAGCTAAAAACTACTTCAATAGCAGAAAAGATATATCTGTTTTCTACAAGAGGTGTTTGGGACAGGGAAAGTATTGGCATGGTGACCTGTCCCAGTAGTTTTCTCCTGTTGTTGGTGGGTTACCTCATTTTGGGGACACGGCTGTATCTTCTTGGAAGAGCAGACATTTTTCCTGCTGCAGGTTTATACTGTAGTTCAGCCCGCACAGTTTCCTTTCAAAGAATATAATAGCAGACAAGTGTTACTGCAAGACAAAATTCATCTAGAGTCTAATTTTGTATAAAGGAACTTCCATGAGTTTAATATCCATGCTTGTAATGATACCACTTCTTGTCACGTTTTTTTCATGGACCAAGAATTAGTTTAATTTCTTGTAAGCATTAAGGTCAATTCTCCTAACTGCTTTCAGAAAATTTCCTAAGGTTTCTGTCTCCTAGTAGAGAAGTGTATAAGGCAGTGATGGCGAAACTTTTAGAGACTGAGTGCCCAAACTGCAACCCAAAGCCTAATTATGCATCGTCGGGTGCCGGGGTGTGTGGCCCATTGGCTGGGTGTGGCCAATTGGGGTGTGTGTGTGGCCCATTGGGTGGACGTGGCTGCAGTGGTAACAGCAGACTGGGTGGGACTAAAAAGTTCAATCAATCAATTCCAACTTTGCCATATCTTTTTTTTTCCCGCGAGAAGTTGAAATTGACTGATTGATTGAACCTTTTTTTTTTTTTTGCACATAGCAGCGGAGGCCTAAAGCAAAAAGGTTTTATAAAACCCAGCTGAAGGCCTAGGACTGGGGCGACAGCGGGCGTGCCCACAGAGAGGGTTCTGAGTGCCGCCTCTGGCACCCGTGCCACAGGTTCGCCACCCCTGGTATAAGGCATGTTGCAGGAATGTCTTCCTTCTGCAAATCTTGTTTCATTGGGTCAGTCCAATATATGAAATACATTGGCCTATAGTGATCTTTTCACTAAATACCCAAAGCATGATTCCAGGGGTCCCAGGATTATACATTTTTTCTATAGGGTTTTAGTTGCTTTTATCTGGAACAAATGTTCCTAGATGAGGTGGATACTAAAGTCAATAGCAATCAAGGCTTTCACTGCGAGAAGCTCCTGAGCTTCGTATCCAACCAAGTTCTTTTCATGGTAGAAACTGCATTCCTAGAACCCATTTGCAAAATGGGATGCATGTAGGGATCAAAGCAAGAATTGTACTGGTGTATTTCCTGCAATGATGGGCCTCTTTAGACAGTCGAAGCCACAATTCCCTTCTTATTCATGCTGTGGAGTGACTAACATTGAAATCAATGACCTGCTTATAAAGGACTTAGCATGACTTTTACAGTGGACAAGCACAAGCCGCCAAGGAACACATTCTTGCAGAGATGCTCCAGAGCCAAGCATAACTTCATGAATAGAGAGGAGTGTAGAAATTTCACTCATTACCACGACTGGCTCACCCACTTTGAGGGCACCATTTCAAACATTTCCTGCAAATTCCAGTTTTTGCTAAAGTAGGGCCATTTGTCAATGCAACTGGCAGAGAAATAATTCAGCATATCCTCACAGGACTGCTGGTCAAACTTAAGAAAATACTAATTGTTCATTTCTTGGACAAATGGTAGAGATTAGTTTTGTCATTAGAGCTATTGCTAAAGAATCCCACGAAAAACAGAACAGCAGTTGCATTAACACAACAACATTCGCGACTTACCCCTCATTCTTCAAGCAATGGATTACAAAGATGCAAGAGAAACATGAATGAAGGAGATTTGAGACCAACTGTGGTTTATAAGCATATAAGCAGGGTTTCTCCCCCCCCCCAGCATTCTATGCAACATTGACTAGTGGTAACTACAGGGTTCTTCTAGTCACTTCTCTGAGAGTAGAAGCTCACTTTCCTAGAAGAAACAGACTTATCCAGGTCTGCTCTGATATAGGGTTAGTGTGAAACAGGTTCTGATATGTGTGCCTCTATTGATTTGGTAAGAAAGGATGAAATCATAAATTCCATTTATTTTGTTTCTTGAATCTTTGAATCCAGGGAAAAATAACTTATTTAATATCGTAGCTGTTGAGTACCCATCTGTTCTCTACAAGAATGCCTCTGGGGAATGAGTTTATGCTGTTATGTAATGTCAGCTGTCAAGAGTCACAGTGACTAATTTACTGAGTGAACATGATGGGGCTGCTGAAGGCTATCAAGCCACCACCCAAAGAAATGGTAAAACACACAACACTGCTTTTGATCAGGGAACTCCTCCACCCCTTGGCACTTCATCTTTATGCCAACCTAAAAGAATGCCCCAAATGTTCAATTTTTTTTCCCAAAAAAAGTTTTCAATATGCCCACCATTTCTTTTCCTGATATTCAGCCTAGTTTTAATCATTTTTCAAAAAAAAAAAAAAAATCTTAAGGAAAACACTGTTGAGCAGACCAATAGAACTGATAATCTGATAATTTTATAAGGTTCAAAGTGTGAATTGAAGGCAATAGTCCAGGGGTGTCAAACTGCTGGCCCGCGGGCCGGTTGCATCATGCTGAGACCGTGCCCATCCCAGCTCTGGCAATGTGAAAAAAGTTGTGATACGTCACGACACATCACGTGATGCGGCGAGTTTGACACCCATGCAATAGCCCTTTTTTTAAAAAAACTTCCCTCTAATAATCAAATCTTCCTCTTGTGACCCAAGCCATCTGAAAAGTTCCAGGATGAAGACTGAGTTAAGTGGCTGGTGGGCAAATGTTGAAGATACCCCAAACGACAGAGCTCAGGTTGATATCTTTATTGTCTGACATACCATGTGGTTCTCTTCCATTCTGTACTGAATAAACACAGAATTGTCCCTGGTACTGTCCCACTTAGAGTAGAATTTCGTTTCCTGGAAGGAACCCGTAATAATGATATTGTTTCTTCCTTCCTTGTCCTAGATTAGAAGCCTATGCAAATAACAGGAACAGTAGATGTGGCCATTCTATAATGAGTACAAGACAAGTCGGCCTGGTTTGGAGTAGAGGAGAACGAGTGAGTTATCAGCTGTACCCAGCTGTGGTTCTGGTGCTAGCTAATAACCCCCATGTATCATCCTGCCTTGGTAAGTAAATGTTCTGACTGGTATTAAAAATGGGCCTAGTGCATTTTACAGCACATCCTCCTTGCTGCTCATGCAAACTGCTGGTTGTTAGCTTGCTGCCTGTGCAATTAAGGTGCTTAAGACTGTGAGGGGTCTTCAGAAGGTCCTAAGAGTGATTGCAGTTCAGAATAATCACCCACCTGGTTGGGCAGTGATTTATGGCCTGCTCTGTTAATAGCCGTGCTTAACACAGGAGTTTGCTGAGATTAAGTAATTGCCTTAAACAAACAAAAAAAGTTTATTATCTTTAAGTCTTTTACTGATGAATGAATGGGCACTGAAGAAATCATGTAATAGATCGTCTGAGATTTCCCTCCTAGCTTTAAAACAAAAATGTTATAAAATGGTTGAAATTAACTGTTTTTTAAAAGTGTCTTATACAGACTGTCAAGAGTTAATAATCAGAGTGGTGTAACTCTATTGAATGTTAATAGTGGTATACACTGTTGCTTCTGTTGTTGGAACATGCCATTTACAGTATTTGGGGAATAAACAAGTTGCAATTACACATTTAATTCATGATTTACACAGGTATATAATCACTCAGTTGTGAACTCTAATCCCCAGGGATTGTATCATCAAATTACTATATCTAAGTGATACAAAATTAGATTGCATAATTTGGAATGTTCTTCTACATTATACACATGAGAGAAAGAGGTATTTTTTCTTGAACTGATAATTTTCTATGTGCAAAAAGCCTCCTTGAATATTAAGGATCACTAAAAAATAAGTTTACAGTTTGCAGCCTCAAGGAAGTGTACACTTTTATAACTTGTTCACTGTATTGATCTGGAATGAATGTATGAAAATATGTCTGAAAAAAATGTGTGGATGATACAAGATAATTTGAACAGGGACAGAAAATGTACATATTAACTTTATGGTGGTACCATCCTTAGTTTTTTTGTGATTCCAAATGAAAATATTTAAATGTTTGCTTGCATATCAGATATCTTGACTCATTTTGTTTTTCCATTAGTAACTCTTCCATTTTTTCCCACTGAGCACTAATACAAGGAACCTCATCTACAATTTTTCACAGGCTTTCATTTGTTTTCTCCTAAATGGAAACTCGAAGGACACTTCTAAACAGAGACGCCTGGGAACTATCCTGGAATCCACATACAACAGACTGAGAAGAGATTACATTACGTGGGTCACTGTAGAAGTTTGTGGCTCCCTGCTGGTTTATTTATTTTGCCAAGTTCTAAATTCATATGCAAAAAAACTCATGAGCAAGGCTTTCTCTGAAGGATCTAATAAAAAGTACATATATAAAGAGCAAAACCTACTGACTTTGCAGGTGGGCAGATGTTTTGCTATTCTAACCCAGAAAGCATGCACAAAACTTAAAGTGCTAATAATTATCAGGAGCTGATCTTCTAAAGATTGCATTCTGTCCTCTCTCTCTCTCTCTCTCTCTCTCTCTCTCTCTCTCTCTCTCTCTCTCTCTCTCTCTCTCTGTGTGTGTGTGTGTGTGTGTCTGTGTGTGTGGACATCAGGTATGCAACGTCTAAATATACAGCTTTTGTTTTCATAGGCAAAGCAATGCTATTCCTCAAAGATAAATTTATGTAGAGAAAACTTAAGAACCTTACTGTCCAATCAGCTTCAGATACTGGATATTAAAGGTCAAGGTCACCAGCTAGTACTGAATTATGCCAAGCTTTTATTCCAGTAAGATTATTGCTTTCTGTGCTTATGCTGTTGTAACACATGATCATATTCCTGTTCACAGTGTGTTAAGTGACAGAGGAGCATACATGTTGAACTTTCCCATGGAAGAAAGTGCAAAGTGAAAGATAGAAAGCAGCCAAAAGATCTGCAACAGATTTACAATCTGAGTAACCAAGTAAGTTCAATAAAATTTCAGAGACATGGGGCAACTTTGGTTAAATCCCACACGCAATGTCTATTTAACTTTTGTTTTTGTCAATCGTTTCTCCCTTAAAAAAATTCATAGAGGCTTCCCCTTGGTTTATTGATGTCTTCAATTACAGGTTGACTGGAATTATGGCTGTCTGATACCGAAAATAAGACCCAGTCTTATATTTTTTTTGCCTCCAAAAGAAGCACCAGGTCTTATTTTCGGAGGATGTCTTACCTTAGAACCGCCACAGCCAGGCCTCCCACATCCTGACACCTATCATGGCGCTGCCTGAGTTCTGTAGCCGCATGCGGCCACTTGCAGCCGGATGCCACGTGGCACACTGCACCGGTGCTGCTGCTTGTGGCAAGAGGCCGCATGGCTTGTTGTGTTATGGCCATGGCACGTGTGAGCAGTGGCACTGGTGTGATAAGTGGACTCCTGCTGTGATCAGCAGCATTGGTGCGACAAGCCACGTAGCCTCCTGCCATGAGTGGTGGCACTGGCACAATGAGCCATGTAGCTTGGGAGGCCTGGCTGCGGCAGTTCCAAGTTAAGGAGGTGCGGGGCACATGGGGCAGCTCCATCCCCCACAGCTTGATTTTTACCTGTGTGTCTCACCCCAAAACTAGAGCTTATTTTGGGGGTAGGGATTATATTAGGCGTATGTATAAAAATCAAGCTAGGTCTTATTTTTGGGATAGGTCTTATTTTTTGGGAAAACCCGGTATAGTTGAGTCTCTCTCTTTAACCAATCTGTAACTGCAAAAGAAAACACTGCCATGAAGTTCATCTAGCTTACTCACTGGACACAAATATGCTTCTTGCACATGTAAGCAAGAGAACTGCTATGATGGCTGTGGAATTTGGGGACCTGAAGTCCAGACATCTTAATGTTGCTAAGGTTGAATAACACAGATTTACAGTAGAGCAACCTCAAGCTATTGTGTGGTTGTCTGAACCCCGTCTTTATTACTGTTGAAGGGTGATGCAATAAGATTCTATAAATCACTATTGAGGATGTTATCGTAGTTTGGGGCTAATGCTGGATCCTGAGAGCTGTAGACTAACATGGAGGGCATGAAACTAAAGAAGGCTGGCATTGCAGTTGAACTCCATTTTTGTCATAGCAGCATATATTGATTCAGAGATCTCCCACCCAACCACTAATAGATCTAGTCTGTTGGCTATCATTAGCAAGATGTCATAGGCCTTTGGATTATTTACATAGACTGCTGGGCGGGGTGAGGATTTAACCTGTTTTCAGCACAGCTTGAATTGATAGGGTTATATTTATTCCCATGAGAAACTTACATAAGCAATGGCCTGTGACTCATTTTTTTATTCTTTTTTAAGGTGGCTATAATCCTTATTTGATGCTAAGAGCTGAGGCACTTTGAAGCATATTTTAAAGGAAGAAGGCAAGTTGGTTCTTGTAAAGATGTGTATTGCTTTTCCTGTCACTTGGATGTAACCAGTCATACAACCATTCTCTTTTACATTATGTGACTGGCATTTTCACAGACTGGGGTTTGTCCTACTAGAACCTTAAAACCTGTGCCAGTGATGTAAGGGAAGCTGAAAATTAAGCTGAGCAATGGGAATGACTGCTTACCCTATCCCCATCTTTCATCAGGTAAAACTCAGTGCTCCATGTTTTCTTTCTCTCTCTCGATAGAAACTATCTGAGAGGTCAGTTTAGGCTGCATCTGCTAGAACAGTGATGGCAAACCTTTTAGAGACCGAGTGCCCAAAAACCGCCTCTGCCCCATCCTGCTCCTGCTCCATCCCGCCCGCTCTGCTCCGCCCCACCCCATCCTGCCCCCACTCTGCTCCACCCCGCCCACCCGCAGGGCCACTCACCGCCTCCATGGCCCACCGCAGATCGCCCAGGCGGCCCAGCACCACCATGGTGGCCATGCCCTCTGCCTGCACGCCCGCGGCATCAACTACATGCAATGGGGCATGAGGGTGGAGTCTTGTCCCAGCTGCCCGGCTACCATGTCCTTGACTGTGCTGCTCAGTGCGGGATGACTCTCCTCCAGGGGGGCTACTGGTGAGGAAAGGGGCACAGGGAGAGGTGGGGCTGGGGCAATGGCACGCGTGCCCACAGAGAGGGCTCTGAGTGCCGCCTTTGGCACACGTGCCATAGGTTCGCCATCACTGTGCTAGAATAACCTTCTTTTTATCTCAGCCAGAATATTTGTGTGGCTGCTGTCCTTCCCAAAATGAGGTTTCTGCCCAGGTGCCACAGCAGGCCAGAGAAGGAGATTCTTACTGAGTAAGGCAGTTAAAGATATAGGCACTTGCCCTACCTATATCCGGCATAGGACCTGATAGGCATGGGTTCAGTGTGGTATGCCTAAAAATGACAGTTCAGCCAAAGAATAACTTTTTGCAGTCCCTTTAATGTGTGTTCCAAAATCAAACCTAGCAATGACTTGTGGTAGTTCTGCTGGCAGAAAAGTGTGCATACTGGTGCTTCTGAAGAGAAAATTGTGCCTTTGAAGAGAGAGAGGAGGGGAAAGTAAATTATTAGGCTGCTTAAAATGGAGGGGTATTTTTTTTTCTACAAGAAGCACTCAAGTGAAGTTTCCTGAGCAATTGTTAAAGATCACCCGTTGTGATGTTTAGATAGATACTACGCAATTAGCACTAAGGACTACAGTAATGCCTTCTTAATCCAAAGCCCATCCTTCCACTTATTTGCTCTGTCATTGGCTCAGTGAACCCCCTCCCATTATTTGTAGCACCCCTACCTCTGAGGGGGTCAGAAAAGATTGGCTGTTTCTCAGCACAAGGAGTTTATTAAGTGATTTAATAATAGGCTTGGAAAAGTATGTGATTATTGGTTTCCTTAGGATTCTGGAGTGCCTTTGTGAACATAGAAAGAACAAAAAAACCCTGAAAATTGTCTGGTAGGTTTAGACCCTGTTGCAAACACCACCACTCGTTTTGCCAGAATTGGTTTGTTGGTTTTTTTTTGATACCAAGGGAGTGTTTTATGAGTTAAGTTATGCAAAGGATTTTTTCCCCCTCCCACTTTGAGGTCAGACAACATCTTTCCTCCAACCTCTATATTTAGCTAGAACTGATAAAGTTTCATATCCTAGCACAGATTGGTACCAAGGGTACATACAGATAGTAGCTGATTCATTCAGCTTTATGGCACTCTTTCCCTAGGCTGGATTCTTGGGTGAAAATAGAGGCAGTCCTTAAAAAGAGCAAGCGCAGCATGATTTGAGCACATCTTTGCTATCCAATCCTTAGCTGTTTTGAATAATTTTTTTTAGATCAGACTCATAATAAGTCATTTGGCTTTGTTATATATGCAAAATAAAGCAAACCTTTATTTAAAGAATCTTATCAACACGGACCAACTTTTTAAAATTCGTTTTTAGCATTTTTGCAAATTGGGAAGAGTTTGAAATTAGACAACAAACGGGTCCCTTCCCTCTTGCAAACACTTAAAAGTGTTATTCTACCCCATTAAAATTGTTTAACATTCTCCTATTTCACAAATCAAATCTAACCCACTTTAGAAGAAGTATGGTCCATGACATACCAGGAAAAGTCAGACATGGTAAGCTTTTAAACTCTGCCTTTTTAATAAGCACCAATGTAAGCGTGTGAGCTGAATCAGTGGTTTGTCTGGCAAGGCATCCTCTGGCATTAAGGAACTATTATCCTCTGCCTATTCCTAAATTCTGGTGGTCTTAACAGGAATTATATGTGTTTTGTTTTACTACTTTTGTCATCTGGATTGAATTGGCTTTCTAGCCATTTTAGACACATTTTTAGACATTTGAAAATGGCCAAGAAAGCAGATTCAAAATGATTTTCTAATTGTCACAAAAATTCCATATATTCCCATGGATATCCTTCTCCACCCGTTTTTTTCCCCCAAAGCAGCATAAACAGGGTTTCTAATCCTCTTCCCAACCAGTCACAAACCATTCTTAGATCAATTTAGTTTCAGCAAGGTAGCCACCTTGTACCATGTACTCCCTTGGAGTGGCCCTGTTCCATTTCTGAATAGGTTTAGCAGATAAGGTATTGGCACGGCTTTTTTTGTCATAGAACGCCCAGAACGAAGTTCTGGCCCTTTTTTGGGTGGAACCTTGTAGGGTAGGCAAGGCGGGTTGTATGACGTGTGTGAGTTCCGGCACCTTTTTTTTTTTTTTTTACTTTTTACAAAAAAAGCACTGGGTATTGGTAAGAAAAGGCCAAGATGACCTTGAAATAAGCTTTATTACAGATGATTATCTGGACACATGGCAACAGTATATAATTTTTTTTGCTATTATCTTCTGGGAAGTTTTTAATTTTCTTTTTTTTTGTTGTTTTTAGATTTTTTTAGTCCTGGATTTATTTATTTTTTATAAATAACTCAAGGTGTCAAACATACCGAGTACTCCTTCCTTCTCCTATTTTCCACACAATACCAGGCCTTTGAGATAAAAATGATTCGGACCCTGCTTAGGTATATTAGAACAATTAACCAGTGGAACAACCTGCCTCCAGAAGTGGTGAATGCTCCAACACTGGAAGTTTTTAAGAAGAGACTGGACAGCCATTTGTCTGAAATGGTATAGGGTTACCTGCCTGAGCAGGGGGTTGAACTTGATGACCTCCAAGGTCCCTTCCAACTTTTTATTATTATTATTATTATTATTATTATTATTATTATTATTATTATTATTATTATTATTATTATTATTATTATTATTATTATTATTATTATTATTATATATCAGGGATGTCAAACTGCCAGCCCATGGGCCGGATGCGTCATGCTGAAACAGCGCCCAGCTCTGTTTCAGAAAAAAAGTTGTAATACGTCACGACACGTCACGTGACATTGCGAGTTTGAGACCCCTATTATATATCATTTGGTTCCAAGCATTAGGTGAAGCAACTGCCAATTGATAGGAACAAAAATAGCCACAGGAAAGGTCTGTGAGAATTGTGATTCAGTTGCATCATGACATCATTCATATACAACTGGATAGCTATCAAAGTTGAAATTATACAAAAATGCACATTAGGATTCTCCTTCCGTCTTGCCTTCAGAAACTCCTGACTTCAGCATTAGCAAGGCAGATCAAAATTTTCTCCAGATGTTTTGAACTCTCATTAACCTCTGCCAGCAGAGCCATTGGTAAAGAAATACAGGGAGATATAATCCAGGACTATTGGAGGTGGCTAGGTCATTCAAGAGATGATTCCTAAACTGTGATTTCATTTCTGGTTGTTGCTTTTTTTTGTTATTCTTCTCATGAGTTTCTTGGCTTTTGTGTGGGTGTGGATTTGTTTCGTTTTTTGTCCATTTGTCTCTATCGAAAAGGAACACAGTGGTTAAACATTTTAAAAATAAATAGAGTGGCTATGGACTACATTGGCCCAGCCTCTGTTCAAACATTTACCACGAACAGACAGATGCTCACATGCATGCAGCAGCCTTAGCTGCCATTTGAATTAAACATCCACAGGGTTCCATATAATAGACTCTCTATGATGAGTAATCAGGAAGAGCTTTGGGAGATCCTTTGATCTGGGTTAAGGTACCTTTGATCCCCTTGCCCCATGATCTTTCATAATAAATGATATCTCCAAGTTGAAAGAATGCCTCCTTCAACAATGGAAACCCCATGGGTCTCCACCCCACAGAACAGAACAGAACAGGAAGGCATTTTTTTCCCCCTGTAAAGACAGATTTAGGAAAACCTTTGCCAGTTTAATGCCCTTTGCTAAAAAAATTGACCAGCGCTGAACGTATCGTTCTCCTTCATAAAATCCTAGTGGAACAAAACTTCAGTTTTAAAAGGAAAACTTCAGTTGTAAAAGTAATGTCATTTTGTTGTTGTTAACAACAACCACAACAACAATAACAACAAAAACATTTTTTTCTAATGGCAAAGGGTGTTATTTTTGTTAGATTTTGGATATTAGACGGGCCCATGGCTTCAGCCCCTGGGGTAGTCTAGAGCAAGCTGGCTAAACAAACTAATCTGCTATCAGATCGCGGAGGTCAAAATACATACACAATGCTACTGAAATCTTAAGTCTCAAAACAAACAACTGTTGTTTGTTCAGCCTGTGTGGAACCTCTTTGCTCTATGCATGGAGAGGATTTTATACTTCACTATGTCCAACTATTCTCAATCTGGCATGCTACTATAGTTCTAAAGCAATAGCAAGATTTCTAGGGATTTGTTTTCTGTTGCTCACTTTGAGCATTTTAGCTTTTGCCTTTGGTGGAATGTGTTTCAATCCCTAGAATATCCTTAGATATATTGTTGTTATCTAATAACAAAATAGGCTAACATCAATAAATTTTAATCTGAACTCTGGATTCAACTAAGATGCTGATTGTTGCTGTTTTGCCTATAAGATCATCTTAAACCAAGAGTTTAACTTGAGGCCCCAAGGATTACCTGTGCCTCCACACGCCTGAGGTATGTCCCTCCCAAAATTGCCACCAGATTTTAAATGCAATAAGAGGGGGAATAATCATATTAACTGCATTTAATTTCAATCCAAGTCTAATCTAATTCCTTTTTGCCACTTTTTTTGTTCTGCCCCACCTACTTACTTCTTGGAGTGCATGTCACCCAGCATTCCATGGATCCTGGCTATGACATGTATTCCACTGCCTTTAAACTAGCTTGATTGAGACAGAAATTGCAAAACCAGTTTGGTGTAGCAGTTAAGGCATCAGGCTCGAAACTGGGAGATTGTGAATTCTAGTCCCACCTTAAGCACAAAGCCAGCTGGGTGACTTTGGGCAAGTCACTTCTCAGCGCTGGGAAGGAGGCAATGGCAAACCATTTCTGAAAAACCTTGTCAAGAAAACTGCAGGGATTTGTCTAGGCCAGGGGTCCCCAACCCCTGGCCTGTGGACCAGTACCGGGCCGCGGCATGCCAGCAACTGGTCCGCACAAACAAGCAAAACCCCATCTGCGGGATGCAGGCAGCACACAAAACTATGCCTCCTCCTATCCACAGAAAAACCTCTCTCCACAGAATTGGTCCCTGGTGCCCAAAAGATTGGGGACCTCTGGTCTAGGCAGTCTCTGAGAATTAAAACAACTGAATGGGAAAAAAAAGGTTGCTATAGCTTGTAAGACCCTGGAGAAAATACTATCTGGTAAAAAAAGGTCTTAAAAACTACCATAACATCCAATTACCAATTAGCAATAGCAATAGCACTTAGACTTATATACCACTTCACGGCGTTTTACAGCCCTCTCTAAGTGGTTTACAGAGTCAGCATATTGCCCCCCAAAATCTGGGTCCTCATTTTACCAACCTCAGAAAGATGGAAGGCTGAGTAACAACAACAACAACAACAA